>NW_028136580.1:87500-177500 GCF_965140915.1 Aythya marila | reverse complement strand
CCGTCCCCCTCCCCCCGGCTAGCCACCCCTATATATTGTTTAGCATGACGTCAGATGGTACGGAATACCACTTTGGCTAGTTTGGGTCACCTGTCCTGGGTCTGTCCCCTCCCAGCTCTTACTGCACCCCCAGCCTGCCTGTTGGCAGGACAGAGCGAAAGGCTGAGATGTCCTTGGCTTGGTATAAGCACTGCTCTGCAACAATTAAAACATCGGGGTGTTATCAGCACTCTTCTCATCCTAAGCCAAAACACAGCATTCCACCAGCTACTAGGAAGAAAATCAATTCTGTTCTAACTGAAACCAGGACAGTCCCCAGAGGGAAGAGGTGTATTTTTTGGTAGATACTGGAGCGGAGAAATCACCTATGAGAAAATTACCAAAAGGGGTTAAGGAAGGAAAGGGGAATACCGTGGTAGTAGGAGCAAAAGGTGAGCTGAGGCTGAGCACAATCTATTAGGAAGGGACTTAATAAGATTAGGGTTGGAAATCAAGAGCCAGGGGGGAGAATTTAAAATTCAGCTATATACCCTAACCCAAGAAGATGAGGGAGAAATAGACCCACAGGTATGGTACCAAGAGGGAGATTCAGAAAAATTAGATATGGAACCCTTGGTTGTAGAAATAGTGGATCCACAACAGCCAATAAGGATTAGGTAATATCCTATCCCATTGGAGGGGAAAAGAGGACTCAAACCAGTGTGAGGAATGTTTGAACAATTCTTGTCAATAGAGAGCTTGAAGGAAAATGTATTCGTAAGTTTTTTCCTTGAAGTCTCTGATAGCCGGGGGTTTCAGAACAACTGCTAACTATTATGACTTTTGCATGGGACACTATGCAAGCCCCTGATATCTGGCCAGGAGATGAAGGAGAAGGGAAAAGCTGAAGGACGGCTACAAGACAAAGCTTGCAGGGAACACTGTGCAAGCTTTTGACATGCACCCAAGAAGTACAAAGAAGAAGGACAAGAAAAAAAGCCTGAGAGGAAGACTATGAGCCTTCAGCATGGGAGACCCCAGAGACCCCCAGAAGGACCACCAGAGACTGATACGCATGCTCCAGTAGGGGGGTTCAGATTCTGGAACTAATTATAATAACCCTGCTTTTTTTTAGAAGTAGTAATGAATACGTATTAGTCTAGGAGCAAAAAAAAAACCATCAGTAGGATGCTGAAGGATGAGGCCATCCTGATCGACTCAAAGAGATCTCGTCCCAAAGAATTTCCCTCTCTTGGATGACTTTTCCAAGTATTTCCTTCCTCAGCGAATGTTACCCACCCCTTTCAAGACTTCCCATCCCAATGTTTTCCCATCCCAGGAACGATTGCTCATCCCAATGCTTTTGCTTCCCAGTGCTTTCAAAGCCCGGGAACATTTCCCACCTCTCTCATTTCCTAGCCCAATGCCTTTCCACGCCAAGGAAACCTTCCCATCCCAGCAAGGATTTCTCGGCCCACTCAGCCTTCCCCATCCCAAGCATTTCCCAGCTTCACCATCCAACACACAGCTTGGCCAGCCCACAGCTCTAGAGAGGGATTTGGACGATGCTGATAGACACAAGGTCACGGGGATTTGCTGTGCTGATGATTGCTCTTTATTACAGATCAACACAGATCCCCAGTCCCAAGGGTGCTAGGATGAATCTGGCAAATATGTAGATACGAGGCTCTTCCATTTCTTACCGGGAAAGAAAGAGATCTGTGCGTTTCTCTCTCTCCACCTTAGGAAAAACATAGGAAGGGGAGAGTACTAATGAACAGGAGCATGCTCAGCTCAGCCACCACGAAGGAGGCTGCCCGCTCCTCAGCACCTCTAAGCAGCAGCACCTTCAAGTCTCCTCCTGCAGCAGCAGCACATCAGTGTCTCTTGTCCCACCAGCAGGACAGTGGCGTCTCCCATTGCACCATACCGACCTCCACGCCTCAAGTGCCAGCACCAGTCCTCATTGCGAGCTGGACGCTCAGGGCACTTGCGGCCACCCACCTTTGTGAGCTCCAAGGCTGACAGTGACTCTCTGCTGAGCTGCCACGGCTCTCGGGTGTCCCGGTGACAGAGCTTTCGGCGCTAAGCTGACTGCCAGGAGAAAAGGCTGCCGTGAAATGGCTGCTCCACAATGCCAGGAGCAAGGTCTGCTGGGCTGGGGGTTCGCAGGGGAGCTCGGCCTCGGGCCTGGCAACTGCGCCTGGAAGCCAGGGACGGCCTTGGTGTGCAGCTGGACACCTGGGCCTGAGAAAGCAAGGTCTCTTTCCAGACACTTGGCACCATCGTCACCCAGTGGCTGTCTGAGGGGGACGAGAGAAATGCACAACATCTCTTCCTTCCCTGAAAAAGGGACGGATTTGGACCCAAAACCCAGCTCCTTTCTCTCGGAAGCATCACGTCCTCCTGTCTTTCTTGTATTTGGCTATGACTTTAGGAATCCCTGCAATCCCTGCAGCTGTGTCCCCTGCCAGCTTCTTGTGTGCCCCAAGCATCCTCGCTTGCAGGGCAGTAGAAGATGCAGAAAAGGCCTTGCCTTAGTGGAAGCACTGCCCTGCAGGAGCTCCAACATCCCTCTCAGCAGCACGCTGTAGTCCCCAGATGCCCCCGAAAGGGCACATTTCAGCTACTGGGAAGGAAATGAGCTCGCTCAAGGTGAGCTACCCGCTCAAGGCCCAGGTGTCTGTGAGGCGGTGTTGGCAAGGAGTCCTGTTGTGTGAGTCCGTTCTTTGTGGGTGCTCCGTCCCCACAAGGCTTGCTTTTCAAGGCCCAGGAGAGTCTTGTGGGCACTGGCCTGGGGTCCCAGGCTGAGCCAGCTGCTGGCTGGCAATCAGGGAGGCTCGCTCGGTGTCTTGGCTTGGGTTTGCGTGGCCAGGCTGTGGGAGCGGGGGGCTGCAGGGGTGTCCTCTGTGAGGAGAATGCAGCAGCTGCCCCATGGGAGCTCAGGGCCGCTGCCAGGAGGCTCCTTCCAGGAGGGACCCACCCGCTGCTGCCCAGAACGCAGAGCAAAAGGATGATGTTTGCGCCTGGGGGAGAGCTCTTCCTCTTGTTTGCCACTTCATCATCAAACCAAATGAAAACTAATTGTCTTTAACCTCTTTATTTCAGGCCTTCTTTCCTAGTGGTCATTCAAAACTGGGAAAAAAATAGTCTACCAGGTCGGGGTTTTTTTGATTTGATAACAAATCTGCAGACTGTTAAGTCATCAAGCACTTCAAGACTGTTTGAAATAATCTCTACGTTAATATAAAAGGAGTACCGCACACTTCTGCTCAGGAAGAAAATCACGGAAAATGTCAACTTTGATTTTAGATGTTGAATTTGTTGCAGTGAGATCTTCCTCATCGCACGATTCTATTTGGATTTAAACCATATTATCTATGGAGAGACCAAGATTAGGACAAGAACAGCACAGAGTTCAGCATGAAGCCAATCAGGAGCTCAAGTTTGTATTCTTTGTATTCCACTTTATCCTTCTCTTGCTGGAAGGACCTGCTTTTTGACTCTCCTTCTCTTCACTAGGAGCATGTTCCCTCTTGCTTTGGTAATGCTCTTTCTCAGTGGTTTTAGTCTTGTCCTTTGTATCTCGGCATCTCTCTGTAACAGCTGAGGAGGAAAGGTTTTTAGAGCTACATTCAGTGTCAGACTTGAGAGAGGAAGTTTGCCGCAATTTCTCACCAGGCTCACAAGACTCTTTGCCGGACAAAACGGTTTCTTTTGAAATGAGGTCACGTTCTTTTGATCTTCTTGGTTTCTCCTTGTCTCCATGGTCATCACATTGGTACTGGGCGAGGTATTCATCGTTCCCAGGAGATTTCGGAGGGTCCACGACACTGCACAAAATAAAATCACATTTCTCACTTCTGCTGAAGGACGTGAATATTAAGAGTAAAACCTTCCAACGTCAAACAAACAAACAAAAACCTCCGGACTACAGGAACGCTCGCAAAGATATGCCATTTAGAAACCTCTCCGGTGATTAGGACACCTTCTTCAGCTCCCAGAGAAAGTGCTTTTGCCCCTCTTGCTTCTGAAGCCATTGCACTAAAAAAGCAAACGCATCTGTCTCCCTCCACATGCTGCTCTGAATAAGAGCCAGAATATTCAAAGCCACTCTATTTGTTCTCCCCACATAGCCGAAAAAACACCAGTTGAAAGAGTTTTCTACCTCTCTCCACGAATTTACATTCACATATCCTATGACTGCAAAAATAGAAGGCGGGGCTCAGGAGGAACAGCCAGTGCTGGAAATGAAAAAAAGCAGCCTGTTTCTTCAGAGTCTTAAGCCTATGCTACTAGGAACAAAACAAAACAAAACAAAACAAGAGGAGAGGAGAACAACAGCGGGAAATTTACCTATTCTCCAGGTGTTCAATTGCAAAGCCTCCTCTGGAGGATCAACAGTTGTGAATTCAGTGTGCTTAGGAGAAATCAGATCTACATCTGAACCACAACTATTTCAGTAGTATCACGAACTTCTGTTACTCTGAAGAAGCAGTCAGCACCGTTTCTATGTTAAGAAAGAGCTGAACAGAGTCTGTTATTCACATCAAGTAGTCAGGCAGGTTTCTTTAGGAAGGCTGGGTTTCACTAGAACATTACTAGCCTGTAAGCCTCATGGCATCACCTTCCATCTTGACTGCTAAACCTCCTTGCTCCCTACTATCTTCTTTGCCAAGATACAGCTGTCCACATTTACTTTTCCTACTTGGCTGGACTGAATTTAAGAAGGTATCTTGCAACTCTTCCTCTTGTTTGCCACTTAATCATCAAACCAAATGGAAACTATTTGCCTTTAACCTCTTTATTTCAGGCCTTCTGATGTAGCGGCACCTCTACAGCGGCTGGGGACTGCAGGCAGCTGTCTGGAGAGGTCGAGGAGATCTGCTGGCAACTTTGAAGCAATTTCCGTCCCTGGAAGATTGCAAAAGTGGGCAAGACCCAGACCAACCCGATCTCATTTCAAAGTTAACCTTGCTTTGAGTAGGAGGCAGGGCCAGATTACCTCCGCAAGTCCCTTCTATTCCTTTTACCCTTAGAATCTGGGGATGTTTCAGCTAAAAAGGAGGGCAGAAACACTCTCAATAGGTGTCCACCATGTAGTAAAACAGTGCCGTGTACCTGGTTAACCTCTGCAGCCCGCAAAGCATTTCTATTTGCAGCAGTGCCCTGACCCCAGCCTCTTGCTGAGCTCTGTCCTGTGCTGCTCGGATGCTCCCGCTGCTCAGACATGGGGGCTTAGAGAGCCACCGGGCCAGCACAAGCCCCTCAGCTCACTGTCAAACTTCACATTTGGCATCTTTCACTTCACCAGCGCCGCCGGACGAGGAGCCCAGCGATGCCTGATGCCGCTCCGGGCTCACCTAAACGCGGGGCTGGAAATTCAGATGCAAAGCTGCGAAGGTTTTTCTTAGTGAAAGCATGGAATGAGTGGCCATCAGTGACTAACCTTACAGGAAGGCATTCACTTTGTGAATGCTGCAGTGAATGAAGACTGAAGGCGTTTTCTGAATGACCTAAGGAGAGTCCTCCCTGAAAAGGAGGATGGTTTATTGTCTATGTAACATCTCCTTTGAAGGTTCGAGCACGAGATCCACCAGGTTTCAAATCTCAAGACACGGATCTGCCACCACAGAAGCAATACATTTCATCTACTAAGCCTAAATACCGTATTTTGCCTCCTCTGTAGGTTTAAAAAAACACGGCCATGCTTGAAGGAATGCATTCTCAGATATTCTACCTATTTACAGTGCTTTAATTAATACCACAGACATGTTGTGCTGTTCAGGGGAATTTGCAATTACATTTTCATTTCCAACCAAACGCAGCCTGACACAAATTGGGAGTAACAGAAACGAATCATCTGGAAGCCGGGATATGCATCATTCGCCATTTTCTAAGAAAATGACAAAAATATAAAACCCCAGCAGTCTGAGAACGTGAGCAATGAGGTAAAGGCATGATCAAACAAACGCGAAAAGCTACTACAGGAAAACTACTGACAGACTAAGGTTAGCTGCTCCGAAAGGGCTGTGTGGGTGGACCCATTGTCTTCAAGTTCAAGCTTTTTCCTGCAGAAACTGCCAAAAATTACGCCAAATATAACAATGGTTTTGCAAGATGGATAAACGTCCTCCAGTCTGAAAGGGAGAAGAAAAGCCAGTGAATGCCCACATCAAGAGGACTTTGCTGATCCCCAGGTATATTCAAGTTACATCTGTCTTTGAAATATACGCCCCTAGTTTAGGCTTATCTCATAAATTAAGGAGAAAAAGGCATCTAAGCAGCCAATTGGAGGAAAAAGAAAACACACTGCACTTATGGTTGATTCCTATTGAGGAGTTCCAGATGAAACAGAGAACAGGATCTCAAAACTTAGTTTTACAAACTGCTGCTCTTATTCCTGTTCCCACAGGAACTGACACTCCAAGAAAGGGCTTCAGACTTCACTCAAGTAGTCCTGTAAATACTGTTTGTCATTATAAGGAAAGATCTCTGTGCTTTTCAGTGCTGTGACACGCCTACATATCAAAGCCTTTTCACGAGCAAACTGTGTTGGCATTTGGACTGGCTTTTTAGAATGAAACCAGGGCTTTCAGCGAATAATCCCATAAGACACATTTGAGAGTCAGCAGAAGTAAAAGCACTGCCTCTGCTTCTTGCAAAATCCTTACAGTGCAGCCCTAAAAACAAAGTTGAACCTTCCCCAAAACGCTGAGAAATACGAACACTGAGAAGTTACAGACACACACGGATCAGCACTACTTTACCTTCTGTGGGTCAACGGGCTTTGCAAATTCCCTGAAACGTCTGTCAGTGGCAAGTCTGTGAGTAACGTCCCTCAAGAAAATTCTAAGGTCACGCAAGGTATCCTTCTCTTCCTCCTCCAGCATCTTTACTTCTTCCTCTTGTGGCTTCTGAGGCTCAGCTGGTGGTGCTACAGGCACAACTTCCAATGTCCAATCAACTTCAATTCATCAGGAAAAATTAGCCAATTTACAGTACTCAAATACAAGCATATGACAAATTACTGACAGAAAATGACCACCAAAGCAAAGCCCAAAGAGCTAGTAACTTCGATAGGAAAGTTTTAGATGTACTTCTCATATCCTCCTCACCTCTTTTCTTTACAGGAGGCTTAGCCACTTCATTTAGAATTAGGTCCTCAAAAAAAGGCTGCTCTCTCTGCCCTACCAGGCAACTCAATATTGCACACTTCTCCAAATTCCGTATTAAATCATTTTTGCATCTAAAGCAGAAGGAGGAGAGACATTTCAGATTTAAGGCCACAAAAAACTCATCTTCGATTCCAAAAAGACGAGTACCTTTTCAAATTAAGAATAACCTGAAGAACACAAACTGAAAAAAGTTATCATCCTGGCCTTAAAACGCTACATTTTCACAGGCTGGCACGGCAAATTCAAATATCACCTTTAAGAATCACCTGTAGAATTAAAGCTCGCTGAAGGGATTGTACGCTACACTGGTAAAGTAATGGCTTTCACCACATCCAACAGCGCCTCCTTTGTATTTACTTGCCTTGCTGCAGCCTTTACTTAGAACCTTTATGGCTATCGAGGGAAGAGACAGGCTTCAGCAGACAAGTGAGGGCTTTTTGCTGAGTTTTTATTTCTCTACCAAAAGGTGTCTGAAGTAGCTAGTACCTCTACGTCTTCCTCCATTTTCAAGTTCTAGTAATAAAAGGTAGGTGAGGAATTTCACTACTTATTTTAGAAGGAATTTACAGCCTGTACAAAAACTTCTGTGGGAACTCAAGCACTTTCAAAGCAGTTGATAATAAACACGTCTAGGTAAGACCCGTTCTCTTCCCCCAATGACTGAGACCAAATCATCACAATGACAACAGCGTGGTCCTGTTTTGGGCACCTTCCCTTAATGTAAACTCTCAGAAGTCAATGAAGTTCTGCACCTACTTTTACTACAGTTTATTTAGGAATACAACTAGAATTCGATTCCAAAGTTACTTTAGCAGAAATTGGAACTCAGCTTTCCAGTTTGGAAAGCTTTGGCCTCTATGAAGAAAGAAACTGATTTACTTATTTTTTTTTAATCAAAGTGTTTCAATTCTCTACTAAATTGCATTATTAGCAGTTTACCCAACATAGCATGGAATGGCAGACTGTCAGAAGAAATCTCTTCAGTAAAAACATCCTCTTGTCATTTCAAGCACTGCATATTCTTGACTGAACCACTTTGTAGCCACCAGAATTATTGTATTAATTTATTATTTGCATGTGTGAGAAGGGGGTGAAAGTCACTTGCTTGACTCAGAAAAAACCTTAAGCAGATGCTTTCACAGTATTTTTTTCTCTAAGCAAATTTTAAGTGATTTGTTAGGGTGCCTGAGTAATAACAGCATGCATTTAAGAAAGCACAGCATTTTGATGCTGAAAGCATTCATAAATTACAAGACACTGAAGAAATAGTAAGGAAAGTATTGACAAATACCTCTTCTGGGAGATCTGAGTGACGTACATCAGATGGAGCAAGCAGCAAAACTGGCGAAAATGCTGGAATGTTACGTAGTAGAGTTAGAAAAGTAAGTTTCAAGGCAGGTCCAGCGTTGTCCCACCATAAATGGATATCTGGGACATAAATTGTGCTTGGTGCTGTCTTCTGAGCATTTCGGATCAGCTAGTGAAAAGGAAAGCTTGCGTAAGAAAACTAAAACACGTACAAGAACCTCTTAATACACAGCTACATAGCCATCTGACTGCCCCATGAAATGAAACTACGTGAACAGAGTGGCAAGCATCCTTTCACATAAGGAATTTCTCTGTGCACCCTTTCAGATTATCAGTATTCGGACAACTCTAGTCAGAAGATGGGAAGGATATATTCAGGCAGTGGCTAGACACCGTAGCTATATGGCCACAGCCACAATCATCGCATAACAAAGAAAGGAAATGTCTCTCTTAAGGGACACATCAGTATTCAGTCGTGTAACATGTCTGTCCTTACTTGTATGGCTCTCAAACGTTTCCACTAAAGGTAAAAATATTTTAAGGTAGTGATGCCAAACAAGAAAATGGATTTCCTGCCTAAAAGTAAAAACACCAAATCTGTTCATTTTTTCTAGTTAAAACCACATCACCGTGCAAATGAAGTGTTTTCTGAATGTTAATGCTTTTATTGCACATACTGCAACAGCACAAGTTGTGTATGTCCGTGCGAAAACAAAATAAACAGAAGCCCCAAACCTCGGTTGCCTTACTAATATAATTTAGAAGAAGCCTACAAAAAGTAGCCGACATGCAGTCTGATACAGAGCCATCTACTGGGAGCACACAGTCCTAGGAGGCAATGAGAACTACTTTCTGGATCCCAGTGACATGAGCAGCATTTCTTTCCACAAAGAGATGTTTATTAGCAACACCGCCCAGCTTCCTGAGCTGCTAGCAACAGCCTCACTGTAAAACTGGGTATGGAAAATGTCGACATGTACAACATCCAGATTGTTTGTGGTGCTGTCTAAAAGAAAAGGGGATTTTCAGACAGAAGCAAACATCCCAGCACATTAAAACAAGGCCACCTCCATTACCAATTAATTTTGCTCACCTTACTTGCAACTCGATTGATATTTACATACAGTCAGTGAATCCGATGAGAAGAAAAAGAAAAAAAGGTACCTGTCCGCAGATTTCTTCTGGCGGTGCAACGTTTGTAAGCAGAACAGAAAGGTCCAGGGTGTGAACGGGAAACTTCTCCAAAGCGTGCAACACCACGGGTGCCACGTAAGAAACCTGGCCGTACCCTTCTTTTCCTACTATTAGCAGACAGGGCTGGCATGATGTTGGTTCCCAGAAAGCACTCCTAGAACAAGAGTTAAGAAAACAAGCTTATAAATGAGGTGCTGAATAGACACACAGATGTTCCAAGTAATTTTCCTATAGACTTTCTTTTCCCTCCCCAAATAATCCAAATGGCAGCGGTACATTAAATACATGTAAGATTTCCAGTTAAGTTATTCAGTCATTCCAATTGTTTCATCTTCTTCCCCTTGTTTCATCTTCTTCCCTTGTGTTTCCTATTCTTTACTAAACCAAGACTGCAAATTAATATCCCTGCAATCTTGCTTTACTACTAGGAAATAAATTGGTGAGGAGCATTTGTTTCCCCACTACAATCAGGCTGTACCTCTGCTGGCTTAAATCAAAGATGCTAGAGACTTAGCCTTGCTCTAAAGCACAGAAAATCTTCTGGACAGCACAGCAATAGAAACGGAGAAAAATAACTGATCCAGCTGTGACAACATGATCTAACTTTCCAACTGTGGGCTTGCATGACTTCCATACTAAAATATCACAAGATTAACACAACTTGGTGGCTTAACAAATAAAGACACCATTCAATTTTTTCTCATGGTGTTTTAACAAGCCATTTCTCAGTTTTCTTTCTGCTACATAATTCACTACTGGTTTAACAATCCTGGAAAACAGAAGGGCAAAAGGTGGCAACACAAACCCATAAAGTTGGGGTATTTTTAGCTAAAAGGACAGACAGCACATTTATGTGGTCTTGAGTCTTTCAAAGAATGCCATGGATTAAGTCAACGTGTTCTGGTAGTCTACTAATCACTTTGGCTTACGAAGAGAAGCCTGGGCTTTTCAATTTGGTCATTCAGAGCAACTTCATTACAACTTTAGTCCCTCCACCCTTTCTTCTTGTGAATACCAAGCACCCCTTCAACACACAAACTTGATGTTGCCCCTTCCTCTACCACCCCTCGCACTTTTAACAGCTGGAACTGTTTACAAAGACTCAGCAGACCTGAGAATTTAAACGTAACAGGGATCTATCTTTCTTTACCTGCTGAAACAGAGGCGTTTTTTCTCTGGTCCGTCAGGCATTCCATCTTTTAATTCATCTCCAGAAACCAAGCATGCATCGTCATCACTGTCAAACATATCATCTTGTAAAATAGGATTGAAATGCTCTGAAAGGCAAAAGAGGTTTGTTAACTTTCCTGAATAGCCTTTGTCTCTTTCTCTTCCATTAATACAGCTTCTAAATCAGTGCCAAAACCCTTTCTTCATTTGAGAGCACACACTGAAAGCTATTTCCTAGAGTTCAGCCCACCACAGATCTAAGGAGATGGCACAAGGCCCTACAAAGCTGTACTAAATCCCACTGATGTGTACGTGTAAGGTACGCTACTCTTGGTGATTTTTTTCTCCCCCTTAGAATAAAGGAGATTACGAACAATTTCTGCAGTTGCTAAATAGCTTAAAAAAAAAAAAAAAACAACAAACAAGACCATTTCTTTCTGGAGGAGGTTCCCACAATGAAAGCACGTGGATAAAGGATGTGATGGCCACAGAATTCCATTCATCTAGTAAATATCAATGCTAATTGATCTCACGTGTATAGTACGATCCACAAACATTTAAATTAGGAGACTGGTTAAAAATGACGATAGCTAAAACAATATTTAGCTTAGACCAGTTATACTTGTATCCTGGTCCTGACATTCTTCAGAAAGGAATTAGAAACATTGACCTAGAAATGCTTCCCCTCCAAAGATCTGAGTTTTGATTTTTTAAAGAAAAATAGGTGCCTTATACTTCAAACCTCAAGTCAACCTCTACAAATGCTAATTATCTTAGCTGCCCTCAGAAGCAGGATGCTTCAGTAGAGAACGCATCGTCCTTTACTGTGTATTGAGTCATTCAGAGCTTCCATTTGGCATTTCAGTTTCGAATCCACAATAAAACCTATGCGTTATATTCCAGACTTGCCCAAAAGAAAGACATGCACATGCAAATAATAAAATTCTACCACCATTATGTCTGAAAGGTAGAAGTTGATTGCACAAACCACAAGTTTTTGCTTTAGCAGAATTATAAAGAAGTGGATGCTGTGGTTATACCTTGCTGTCGGTCCTCCTTTAGTGCAAGCTGTGCATGCGGGAAGATCTTCTGCACAACTTGTAAAATATTCTCTACTGATCTTTTAAAAAGTGGCTTGAAAATGGGTGAGAGTGCTTGTACGGGTGAAGCCTCGATCCTGTTTGAAGCTGGAACAACCTTCTTCATAGCCATGAAAAAGTCCTTTGCTTTTATTTTAATACAATTAACGTCTAGTAGCAACTTCTCCCTACTTGCATAAATCTGAGGATAGCATCGGCGTAGAGAGCACAGCGCAGCTTCAGTACAGAGGGATTTGATATCTGCACCACAGTATCCTAACAAACAAAAATCAAATGTTACATCAGTCAAGGCCCAGGTTTACAACATGCAACATTTAAAGAATTTGTAATGCCAAAACCAAACAGCTTAACAGGGAATTCAAAGTGCTACCGCTCTGCAAGGATGTTTTAACATTTCGTGTCCATAAAGAACAATTCTGTTTGAATCCTGTCTGCCTCTGGGCCCTGCACTGGCAATTTAATTCTTGAACCACAGATGCAGTGTGTCCCAGTCTCCCCCTCATTCTAGTCAATTTATCAAGTCTTCAGAAAATACTCCTTAAATTTATGAACCTGTTTGCTTTTGTTATTCCGGACTTCTATTTCTAACAGTTACAGCCTTTTTTTTCCTGTCTTCTTCGAGATTAACTTAACACTGCTATAGATGTGACTGTCCCTGTGAATGGCTGGGGAAGAATGTTTTAATTACTGGTGAAGTGTCAATAAGAAAGCTATTTGTGTTTGATGTCTGGGAGTTTCATAACAACTGATAACAACTAGTGACTGTTATGGGATACTATGCAGACCTTTGGTATCTGGCCAGGGGGCCAAGAGATTAAGAGGAAGAAAAAAGAAGCTGAAGGACGGCTGGGAGACAAGACCTGCAGAAAATGTTCTATAAACTTGGTACAGTGCCAAAGGAGTACAAACAGGAAGGACTTGGAGAAGAAGACTACGAGCCTTCAGCATGAAAGACCCCTAGAGACCCCCAGAGGAGACTGATGCGCATGCTCCAGTAGGAGGGACTGGACCCCGGAGGCTAATTATAATAATCTAATTTTTTTGGAAGTAGTAATGAATATGTATTAGTCTAGGAGCATAAAAATCAGCTGCTTGATGTAACTGGTGTGTGCCCTGGTGGAGCGGAGACTCTCAGTGCACCCAGCACTGTTTGCTTACCTCTATTCTTTTATATTCTTCTAATAAATCCTATTTTTTTATTTAATCCTAATTTGAATCCTGAGCCATTTATACCACTCTCTGCAGGGAAGTTTCATGTTGCTCACTGCCTGATATCCTGGGCTTATGCAGCTGAAGCAGACTCCTCATCAAAAACTATACTCTTGAGGAAGATGCCCCAGAACCATTTAATGTTCTCAGACAACAAGAGGAACGACAATAAAGAGTAAATAGATGAAAGCATCTCACACAGATTGCTATGAAGGCGTGCCAGCTGCCTCGTTGACTAGTTGTGCAACAAGGCACAAGAGCATGGGTACTGCCTGGTACAAGCTAGGTTCTTTACAACTTGGTCACAAGCAAGAATCCATTTTGATTTCAGTCTTACCAATGCATTTCTCAGCTAGTTCATCAAGCAACATGTCCAGTGGCTGAGGGGTCCAGTCACGAGTATGAATCTTGAAAATTTCTTTTCTAGCCTGGAAGCAAAATCATTGCATTTTAGCTTGTCCCAAGTTTTCCTTAAAAATACCAACAAGAAACAAACAAACCAAAAGGCAAACAAACAACAAAAAACAAAACAGTCCTCCCTCAAAACCCCTCATCTATTAATACGCTTTTCTTACTTGCTCAACTTTCAAGTATTTTACAGTTATTTAATATACACTCTGCATTGTCAACCAGGAAATTGAATATTTCTTATTTGTTATACTGAACTTTTTCTAGGAACCTACAGTGAGAAAAGGCATTTATAGCTTCAATAACAAGTTTCCAAACTACGAGACCTAAGGACCCAGAGGAAAATACTGTAATGAAAACTTTATCCAGAAGCATTTCTTTGCTGTCCAAAAAACTTCTCTAAAACTTAGCAAGCTTTCATTGGGACAGTCTCATTACTTCATCACATTTGCTTTCCAGTCAGTAAATTCACAGAAAGCACTTCTGGCACAATGCTTCCAATTGCTACAATTACTATAAAGAAGAAAAGAATTATGACTCAAACTACTACCACCGAGCAGGGGCACAATCAAATGCAAACACGTCCCCTATTCATTCATAAGCGAAGGATTGAGACCAAAAACACAACTTCATGATGAAAACACCCAAGTGGACTAAATAATTAAGCAAACAGGTACAACTTTGGGAATGAAAGGTTTGATTATAGAACTAACTACTTGGTGGTATCATCCTGACCATATATATTCAGTACCAGATTTGCCCTCCATGGAACAGCGCAGTGTCTCCACATATCACTCTTTCGTTCAAGTTGTCAATTTTTTTTCCTATAAAGTTGGACTTTGCCATGGTAGCACTAACGTTGAATTTAAGTTCTCACCTCTTTATCTGGCAAGTTGAAGAGGAACTCTCTGTCAAAGCGTCCTGGTCTTCGTAAAGTAGGACCTATATAATCCAGTCTGTTGGCAGCTCCAATTACCACGATCTCTCTTCTGTTATCTACGCCGTCCAGAAGGGTCAGAAGAGTTGAAACAATGGAACAAATAGAAAAATATAAGTTTTACTTACTGGTTCAGTAAATTTTGTTACATTCCACATGACTTTCTTCCGTGAGTAGTCATAAAGGACAAGCTTTTTAAGGACAAGACTCATTTTAAGACATAAAAAATAGGTAAGTTAACACAGACCACATGCTGATATCAGGCTTAGTAAATTGGTTTCTACTATCGTTTAGAATCACCTGTTTTGGCATTGAGTTACAAGTTTTCAGGATAAATTAACATGTTCACAGTAAATTAAACAGGTCATCGTCCTTTTTTTTTTTCTTTTTTTTTTTTTTCCCAAAGATCAAGCAGATTTTATGTAGGTGCAAAACTATAATACCTATGAATGTGGTCTTGTTTACTGGAGCACACAGGAGCGAGACCATCTATCTCATCAAAGAAAATAATTGAAGGTCGCATCTGACAGGCCTAGCAGGAAAACACTGAGTAAAACAGCATTATTTAAAGGAAAAATGCACAAAAACATCATGGTTGGAATGTCATCTAAACTAGATTTTTCACTTTAGCCTCTGGGACCTCTACTGATAGAGCTACTGGAGTATCTGGCATGACTAACAGAAGACAGCAGTCTGTGTCAACCCACTGTATCCGGGTGACAGGAAGCAAATTGTTCCAGTAGTTCTTACAGCTGACATTCACAGCAGAAACACTGGCATTTCCATTTCAGGGGGAAAAAAAAATAACAAAATACAAAAAAAGAGCAAGTGCTACTTAAAAACGTTGACCACAGAAAATAATGGTTTCAACTCTGACAGAATACACTGTGCATTTCAACCTTACCTGTTCAAATAACACACAAAGTTGGCGTTCTGATTCCCCCACGTATTTTCTCATGCAGTCCGAAGCATTTCTCAGAAAAAATGATATTTTCCTGTCACTTCGACTATATTCACTGGCAAGTGCACGAGCAACTAGTGTTTCCCCTGTTCCTGGGGGGCCATAAAATAGACAACCTCTGCAATAAAAAAGATCCAGATAGGAAAAAAAACATCATGATGAGTACCTCCTACAACCATCGTCTCTAGAACAAACTCGTCTTTCCTAACCAAAACACGTCATGTACAAGACAGCAGTAATAGCTGAAGTGTGGGTAGAGGCAGAACAGATAGAAGTTCCGCGTTTTTACAACGTTTCACAAGAAAATTCATTTTTTTCACCCAAAGAAATGAATAAGGAGGTAACTCAAACGTATAAAAACTTCAAAAGAGAGCATACTGTCCCAGAAGGACACTTCCAAAACTGCTGACAAACAGGGTGATTACAGCAAACCGGAGCCAAACGGGCAAACTTCAGCACAGAATCTGAGAATGGGCTGAATGGTGAATCACCAGTTCATTCTGCAGCAATAAACTGCATATTCTTGCTTTCACAATATGCAGAATCTGATAGTAAAGCATTTAATGCTCCTTTCAAAAGCATTAAGTTACTGGGTTTGGTCTCTCAGACCATCTATTGCTGATGGCAAGTGAGGAAGCCTAAAGCCGGAAGGAAAAGCGATGCCTTAGCACTCAGAGGAAAAAAAAAAAAAAAAAAAAAAAAAAAAAAAAAAAAAAGAAAGCAAAAGTAGGCAGGAAAAACAACTGGGCTTCCAGGCAACATATTACAATTGACTTCCACACTAGATAATCCCTTCTTGCTTACAGACTAATCAAGCTGACTTGTACATAAAACTGAGAACAAAACCACTCCAACCCAACTAACCCAACTTTTTAAAAACACCAGATGGTAAAACTTACAAGTTTCAGACATTGCTTATATTTTTAACCTACAAATATTCTGGATTCTATCCATTTTTAAGAAACCACTTTTTGCTACTACTAAAACAAATGTTCACCGCTGCCAAAAATGTTGAAGCATGGAAGCATATTGATACCTTAATTGAACTTTCTCCTGAAAACAGCTGACTTACGATTTATCACTGTCATGAGTTACCTTGGGGGCTGAATATTGAACTGCTGAAAAACTTCTGGATACAGGACGGGAAAAATCACCATCTCTTTCAAAGCTGCGATGTGTTCCGAAAGACCACCCACGTTCTCAAATCCAATCTAAAGAGAAATTCAACACCACAGAGTTTGTATGTTAAAGAAAGCAGCAACCTAGATCAAGGTTTCATCAGAAATTATCTCAGCACAACGCAAACATTCTGGGCAATTTTTGAAGTTGCTTTAGAGAAAACCATCAACAAAGGTAGTTGTAGATGGCGCACTGAGATCTTTCATAATCACTGGAAACACTCGCTGACACGATGATTAGTTTACCACTTACCGCATTATCTATTTGCATTGCATCTCCCTGACTTCCTCCAGCTTTCTTTTGATCCCTCTGAACTCTCTTTAGGTCCCGTTTCTGACGTTTCACTCGAAAAGTCCTGATTTGAATTAAGGAGAAGTTATAGGGCTTCTTTTTCTTTAAGATGCAGCTCGAAGATTTTTGTTTTTCATAATAATGCCAAGCAAATGTAGAAGACATTAATTAATATATTAGAAGACCTAATTAATTGACATAAACTTACACAGTTACATTTAGATAAACTTAAACATGGCTAAATATTCATTTGAAGGAGATTCATCCCTCCCCTATTCTCTACCGACAGCAACCTTCTTGGAGATGTGCTCTCGCCGTCCTCACTGCTCTCACCACCCTCCTCCGTATCACACGTGCTAAGCAAGGGAGATGAGCAAGAGGGTGTAGAATCACTGATGTCATCTGCACGTCTCCGTCTGCAAGCAAGCATATAAACCAGAAAGTTAAAAAGAAAATAGAGCAGATACTAAGTAACACCAAAAATTAAGGGAATTCTATCTCAAAATTGCCTCTGAGATCTATTTTCCAGTCCACTGTACTCCTTAGGAATCTGATTTCAAAGGCCATGACACGATTTTCCTCGTGACAACTGTCTGCTTTCAAGAATGCTCAACAAAATATCTGGCAATCAACAGCATTCTCTACGCACTAACTGCTTACAGAATCCAAAAAGCCTTTATCATTACTAAGGCAATTTATGATTTCATTTAGATCTTTTATTGTTTAAGGTTAACTGCATATAGAAACATTAGTTGATTCCAAACAGAAACTAGAGTCAGTATTTGAGTGATAACTTTTTTTTTTTTTTAAATCTAACAAAACTTCCATAAAGCCTCTCCCTCTAAATCGAATAAAATTATTTTCGGTTTTAAGAAAATCCTTTGTATCCTTCAAGATTAAATAGTCTGACTAAGATTTTTAAGGGGGGATTCCGGCTTCAGTTCCAGAACCAAAGAATTTCAGTTACAGAAACTCAGACACTACCTCCATAATCATCTTATCAGCGACCCACAAATATTGGATTTAAAGAAGAAACCAACTTAAAAGTATCCACCTCCTCCCCTCCAAATAGTTCTTTCCTCTCTATCCTCAGACTACCAAAGTACTGATCATAAACTTACTCTGTAATTACCACTAAACTGAAAACCCTTTGAAGCATTATGCAGTAAAGAGACTGACAGCTCTACGGGTAAGTAAGAGCTATCACTAGCCATACACCAACCTGGCACGTCTTCTATATTTTTGTGACCCAGCATTTTCAAGTGACTCTTTCTGTCTGACAGAACGCGGATGGCCCGAGTTAGTCCTCTCTCGATCTCTTTGTCTTACTGAAAGGAAAGAATTTAGAATAATGATACAGATACATTTAAGAGAGGAGGATATCAAAAGAAAAAGAAAATGCCACGTGTTTCACTCATCCCTAATTCCAGAAGAATTTTTAACTGTTTTTGCTTTTCATCAGTGCATGGTACAAGTGGAAAACTACGCCCTGTTTAAAGGTGAACTGAAAATCACAAGAGCAAGACCATTAAGTGTGATTAATTACTGTTATAGCAAGGATACATAGCACTAAGTACGCCAAACAGCAAAGAAAGACAATGTGCACAGGACACACGTGTCTGATAAAAACAGGGAAGTTCATGTGCAGAATGAAGGTACAGAACTGAAATAGAACTGTGTGCGCAAACACGTCTTTGCATTCAAAAATTCTATCTCACTTATGTGCAAGAAATAAGGTTTTAAGAGAAACTGTGCGTTCAACCTACTTTCCATAGGAGCTTGGTAGCGGTCAACAGGTTTACTCTGTCGAAGGTTGTAACGCCTTGGAACATCTTCACCACCATTTTCTTTGTTCTCACTTCCTCTTGATGTTTGTACTGTACCACAAAATGACACCGAATCGTTAAGTACTTTTGCAAATTATATGAAATCCAAAATGCATTACACAGATGCCCGTCAGTTTTAGTATTAGCATTATTTTAATGACACAGTGGATCCTGCAAAACCTTAAGATGAATTTATGCAAGTCACGTTTCAGAAATCACAAATCCTAGCAGATGAGCATGCATCTGGACATTGTTCTGTGCTCTCTGAAACTGCTGATGGACTTGTCGTCAGCCTCAGTGTTTAACAACAGGCAAAATTCTGTCATATTGCTTAGCTAAGATGCAGATCTTCTGAAAACAGCTATTTCAGAAAGTCACTTCTTAGTTTGAGAAAGTATTTAATGGAAAGGGTTTTAATAATCTGCAGTGCTAAGACTAAGCATAGTAATCTAAGTCCAAGTCTAGCTCTGCCACAAATTCTGTGAGCAATAATGGGCCAGACACAGGCTTGAAGCTCACCAATGAGAAAACAATGCCAAATGCACATAAGCTTAGGCCATTAGCTTCTGTCAAGTAACCTGAAGTTGTTTCCTGAAAGATGGTAAAAAACGCAAGAACCAGAGTGCAATCATCTACTGGGTTCTGGTGAATATCCTCTCACGTTAACAGCAGGACACCGAGGAAGGAACGTACATACTCCGTTCACCTACCTGTTTGCCACAAGGACTTATCTTTTTTTCTTGGAAAGCACTGCCCTCTCTGGTTTTTATTTTTTAACCCCAAAGGTTGCATTGCTTTCTGGATGCGAGGTAGGTGCCATGGGGTATACAGACAGCACACGGAAAACTGAGCGATCGGGAAATGAGTTTGTGATCACTACCATCTCCAGTCCTTGGTGTTCCAACACTTCTATCACAAAAACATGAATTTCTCTGCTTTATTGCTCCTCTAACCCTTTCCTTTGTTCCAGTAACTTCCTTTATAACAACACTGACACTTTCCTCACTCTTTTCTGGCGTATTTTTCATTATAAAAGTATAGTCTACCTCTTTCCTGATTTAAAATTGTAGTTTGCATTTTGATCATCAATTAATTGCCCCGGGCTCATTTCCCATTCAACGTGCTATTTAAAATTCCTCTCTACAAGTCTCTACTGCGCAGCTCCCTGAAACCCACACACTTTAACCAAGCTTCTCCCTCTAGACTGGCGCCCGCCTTGTATTCAAGCTACTCTTAAGACTTTGAGCTAATGTTTTCCTAACTAAACCTCCAAAGGAGTCAACTCTGCTTCTCCCTTACTAGTCCATGGCCCAGCCATTCTTCCTCTGAAGAACTTCCCTCGGGTTCCCACCTGCCACTGTGCATCTCTCTGCTCCTCTGGGCCTCTGAAGGGAGGAGCAAAGTATTTTCTGGGGCTCAGCCTCCTCTCACTGTCTCTTTGAGCTCCTTTGCAGGTGTGCAGCTGAGCTCTATCACATAATCTAACTCATCAGCTATCTACTGCAACACCCTTTTCGGTCCTTAAGTACACTCTTGCCCTCTTCTGATCTGTTTAGAAAGCTCCTACGAGGATGATCTAATTTACTGCCTTAATCACAACTAACATTCTTCTTAAAAACTGTAAGTTTTCCCATCACTTCCAAGTTCATACGGTCTTTCGTGGCTTAACCTCATTCCACAAGACCTTGTCCGGGGAGAGGAGAAAAAAAATAATAGAAAAAAACCCTAGGGGTCAGCCTTGTCGAGGGAAATTGACAATTCCCGTCTGTTACTATTGCAACAAGAAGAGACACGTTCAGAGGAAATATCATTAGCGGGAACAAGATGAGAAAATATTCAAAGAAGAATAGGGGTGTCGGGGGCTATATCTTCTGGGGACTTCAACATCAACAGAGCTGTTGATAAAACTATTAATTGGTCCCCATAAAGAGGAAGTCTTATTTTCAGTAGACACAGGGGCTGAAAAATCCACTATTCAAAAACTTCCAAAAGGAATAGAAGAAGGGAAGAGTTGCATGTCTGTAATAGGGGCAAAAGGAGAGCCCTTTAAGGTACCTGTTTTGAAAGATGTAGAAACAGAAATAGATAAAAAAATCTGTCTTAATGATTTACTTTTGCTCGCTGAAGCGGAGTACAATTTACTAGGAAGGGATTTGATTTTAAAATTAAACTTAAGCATTCAAAGCCAAGGGGATAAATTGCAGATTAAATTATACACTTTGACACAAAAAGACGAAGAATTCATTAACCCTTCAGTGTGCTATAAGGAAGGGGAAATTGGAAAAATAGAAATGGACCCCATAAATGTTCAAATAATGGATCCACATCGTCCAATTAGAATTAAACAATACCCTATACCAATGGAGGGTCGAAAAGGATTAAAACCCATAGACTTCTGGAAAAAGGAACTCTAGAACCGTGTATGTCACCTCATAATACACCCATCCTCCCTGTAAAGAAATCAGATGGGTCATACAGGACCTGAGAGCTGTAAATCAGCGAACAGTCACTAAATTCCTTGTGGTGGCAAAACCTTATACTTTACTAAGTCATATCTCTCCCAAACATACTTGGTATAGCGTAATAGATCTGAAAGATGCCTTTTGGGCCTGCCCTCTGGATGAAAAATCCAGATTATTTTGCTTTTGAGTGGGAGGACCCTGAAACGGGATGGAAACAACAATTAAGGTGGACCGTGCTACCACAGGGGTTTACAGAGTCACCAAATCTATTTGGACCAACTTTAGAAAAAGTTTTACAAGATTTTGCATTACCCAGGGAGGTAAAATTATTGCAGTATGTGGATGATCTATTAGTAGCAGGAGAAACTGAAGAGGGAACCCGAGAAGCTCCTATGAAATTGTTCAGTTTCCTGGGAGAAAAGGGATTCAAGGTGTCTCGATCAAAATTACAATTTGTGGAACAGGAAGTAAAATACTTAGGACATTGGTTAAGTAAGGGAAAAAAGAAGTTAGATCCTGACAGGGTATCTGGGATCCTATCCTTAAGACCCCCACAAACTAAAAAGGAAATCCAGCAAATACTGGGATTATTAGGATACTGTAGACCATGGCTTGAAAGCTACAGTGAAAAAGTTAAATTCTTATATGAGAAATTAAGAACCAACTTAAGTGGTCTGCAGAAGATAATCAACAATTTGAAGAAATAAAAGAGGCATTAATACAAGCACCTGTGTTGAGCCTTCTGGATCTGGAAAAACCTTTTTATCCCTTTGTGAACACATCAAACCAGGCGGCATATGGAGTTCGTACTCAAGACTGGGCAGGAATTAAGAAACCCATGGGGTATTGTTCTAAGTTACTTGGTCCAGTAAGTAGAGGGTGGCCTGCTTGTCTCCAAGCTTTGGTCGCTACGGCATTATTAATAGAGGAAGTTAGAAAGATCACTTGTAATGCTCCCTTAAAAGTGTATACTCCACACAACGTCAGAAGTGTCTTACAACAGAAAGCAGAGAAATGGTTAACAGACAGCCAGATCCTAAAGTATGAAGCTATACTAATTGACTCCCCTGACTTAGAACTAAGGGTAAGCTCTGCTCAGAGTCCAGCACAATTTTTGTTCGGAAAACCATCAGAGGAATTACAACATAACTGTTTAGAGGTAATTGAGACCCAGACTAAAGGAAGACCCGATTTAAGAGATACTGAATTAGAGAAGGGAGAAGCACTGTTCATAGATGGCTCCTCCTGAGTAGTGGAGGGAAAAAGAAAATCAGGATATGCAATAATTAATAAGCACCTGGAACCTGTGGAATCAGGACCCTTGAGTCTATCATGGTCAGCTCAGGCTCGTGAGCTGTATGTCCTATATAGGGCCGTGGAACTATTAAAGGGGAAAAGTGGAACTATATATACAGATTCTAAATATGCATATGGGGTGGTTCATACCTTCGGAAGAATTTGTGAAGAAAGAGGTTTCGTTAATACTCAAGGGAGGAATCTTATACATCAAGAATTAATAATAAAAAATTTAAGGGCATTAAGAGAACCAAAAGAAATAGCAGTGGTACATGTAAAAGGACACCAAAGAGGATTAGATTACCACACCAGAGGGAACAATCTAGCAGATAAAGAAGCTCAGGAAGCAGCCTTGAGAACTCAGGCTGCTAAAATTAATACAGTACAGGAGGAAGAAAGACGAGAGGGAGAAGAAAAAAAGTTTACTCCTGAAGAACAGACAAAACTGGAAAAAACAGGTGCTAGATTAGAACAAGGAAAATGGACATTGCCAGACGGGCGAGAGGTATTACCACAAGCTTATGCAAGGCAAAGATTGGAATGTTTGCATACACAAACACATTGGGGTACAAAAGCATTAAGTAATCACTTACTTCAACAATTTGGTTGCATAGGGGTTTTTGAAATAGCAAAGCAAATCACACAAGGTTGTTTAACTTGTCAGAAGATAAATAAGAAAGTGTTTTGACAAGCAGCCGCGGGAGGAAGAAAAACAGCTTATAGGCCTTTCGAGAAAGTACAAGTTGATTTCACTGAATTGCCCAAGGTAGGGAGGATAACGTATTTATTGGTAATAGTAGATCATTTAATACAATGGGTAGAAGCTTATCCCGTAGCACCAGCTACGGCACAAATGGTGGCAAAAAATTTATTAGAACACCTGATACCTAGATATGGGATAATCCAGTACATTGATTCTGATCAGGGCACACACTTTACTTCTAAAATAATAAGATTATTGTGTCAATCATTAGGTATTCCATGGGAATATCATACTCCATGGCACCCACAAAGCTCAGGAAAAGTAGAGAGAATGAATCAAACAATGAAACAACAATTGGCTAAATTAATGATTGAGACACAAATGCCCTGGACAAAATGCTTACCATTGGCACTTCTAAACATAAGAACTAAACCACACAGTGAGACTGGATTATCACCATATGAAATGTTATATGGTATGCCTTATTCACAGGGAATGCCTCTGGGAAACAATGTAGTTGAGGATTGTAGTATCCAGAAACATGCAATTACTATTGGGAAAAGATTGCAAGAGCTAAGAGAAATTGGAAGAATGGCTCAGACACCACCTTTAGGGTTTGCTATTCATCAAATACAACCAGGGGACAAGGTCTTAATAAAAACTTGGAGGGAAGAATCATTGCACGCCCGGTGGAAGGGACCATACCTTGTTTTACTTACCACTGAAACAGCTGTGAGAACAGCAGAAAGGGGTTGGACCCATGCATCTAGAGTAAAAGGACCAATAAATACCCAAACTTGGAGGGTTGAGTCTGCTCCTGGGGAACTGAAATTAAAGCTAAAAAAGAACTAATGTGCTGGCAATAAGGCTCTGCATAAATTAAGAATGCCAGAAGAAGGGGACAAGCCTGAAGGGAAGAAAGGGAGAAGGCAAGACCGGGGCAGGACCCTCCACTGCGGTGTGTATAGTCTACCAAGGGAGGCAACCCCTACGGGTATTGACTGCCGAGTGGGAGGGCCTCAACCAGACTTCGCCCACACTAAAGCCAGGTTGTCCCAGGAAAAAGAAACAAACAAGCAAACAAAAATATATTTATATAATAAATACGATTATTATTATTATTTTTTAACCTATTGTAATTAGTTTTCCAGGAGCTGGATCACCCTCAAAGGCTGAACAGTAACCCAAGCTCAAATAGATCCTGGAAGTGGGCCCAACCCCTTGATTGGAGGCATTTCTCACACCCCCACGATAACCCCTGGATGACGCAGAAGGATGTTATACTTCCTGGTACTATTTTTACAGGGGCAATTAAGCCATGGGAATAACTTGTTCATTCTGGGGGAAGAAGTGGCCAAGGCTTTTAACCTTAGCAATTGCTGGGTTTGTGGGGGACCACAGGGAACTGAAAGTTGGCCCTGGGTAGCTGGCCCGGTTGAACCTAAGTGGTGGGTTAGTAATTTGAGTGAAGTTCATAATGGTACACAATTCTGGAAAGAGGAAGAAGGCCCATGGCAATTGCACTTGTCAGAGCAGGGTATATACTGTTTAACCAGAACAGGAACAGTAAAGGTGGGAAAAAGCTTTTGTAAATGGACTCTATCTCCCGGATATGATTGTACTGATCCTGAATGTGGACCTATAAACTGTACATCAAGTAAAGGAAAATGGAACGCTACACATGTCCAGCTGAAAAATGGGACTTGGCTGAAATGCTCATATAAGAAATTTTTTGGACCTGGATGCGAAGCCATGGCAAGAGCACAATCAAAGGGACAATTTGACATTCAAATCCCGAGTTGTCAGCGTGATAACACCACTAGGGAGCAGCATGTGGTAAGAGTCTACTGCTGGAGGTGGCAAGATGAGAATGGGACACAAGTGTTCTTTAAACATTTCTGGTCAGCTCGTGGTATGACAAGTCGTGAAGGAGAACTTAGTTGTAATTGTGAGTGGGAATCTAGTGCGGGAGCTTGGAGGTGTATATATACAAGTACTAATGGGGCAAACATTGTAACAGGACCACTTGGTAACGAAAACCCTTTGTATTTTCACACCCCAAGGAATAAAAGAGAACGGGACCGTCCTTTTCCAAATGGGACGTGGGCTCTAAAGGGACATTATTGGGTGTGTGGCAAACAGGCCTACAAAAGGCTACCAAAGGACTGGTCAGGAATATGCTACGTGGGGTACATAAGACCCTTGTTCTTTTTATTGTCACAAATACAAGGAAATCATTTAGGAATAAAATTATATGATGATCTGAATAGAGAAAAACGATCTATTGATGCTTCCTTAGCCGGAGGTATTGCTCAACAACGGAGAGAAAATGAATGGCCCCCTGAAAGAATCATACAGTATTATGGACCAGCTACCTGGAACCCAAATGAGATAATATCTGGAGCCCGAGAACCTATTTATAATTTGAATCGAATAATTAGGTTGCAAGCTGTCCTCGAAATAATAACCGATCAAACAGCGACGGCTTTGGATCTTTTAGCTGATCAGTCCACCCAGATGAGGAATGCTATCTTTCCACATAGAGTGGTTTTAGACTATTTACTAGCAGAAGAGGGGGGGGTGTGGGGGAAACTAAATGATTCTAATTGTTGCTTACAAATTGACGATAATGGGAAAGTGGTTAAACAGATAACAAAAGAAATTAGAAATGAGCCCACCTCCCAGCACAAACTTGGAAGGGTATGGATAGGGATTTATTTTCATGGCTGCCTGGTGGACCATGGGTTAAAAGGATGTTATTTTTATTTTTATGTGGTGTAATGATGTTATTATTCATACCTTGTATGATACCTTGCTTTACATTATTGATACACCGGATAATAAATAGTACGTTTGTAATGACTTCATTAAAAAAGGAAGGGGATATGTCAGTTATGATGCTTAGGGCTGTGAATCAGCGAACCATAACCAAATTTCCAGTGGCAGCTAACCCATACACTTTATTAAACCACCTAACACCTCTGCATAAATGGTATAGTGTAATAGATTTGAAGGATGCTTTCTGGGGCTGCCCATTAAGTGAAGGGTCTTGGAATTACTTCGCCTTTGAATGGGAAGACCCCGAAACAGGAAGGCGACAACAGCTTAGATGGACTGTACTTCCTCAGGGATTTACTGAATCCCCACAGTTATTTGGCCAAACTTTAGAAAAATTATTACAACTTTTTGAGGTAAAGGGGGAAGTGAAATTGTTGCAATATGTGGATGACCTATTAATAGCTGGGGAGACTGAAAAAGAGACACAGAGAACCACTATCGAATTACTTAATTTCTTAGGGAAAAAGGGTTGAAGGGCTCAAAATCTAAATTACAATTCGTGGAAAAAGAAGTAAGGTACTTAGGACATGGGCTTAGCCAAGGAAAGAAAAAATCGGATGCTGACAGGGTATCTGGGATTTTAGCCCTATCATCACCCAAAACGAAGAAGGAAGTGAGGCAACTGCTCGGGCTCTTGGGATATTGTAGACCCTGGATTGAAGGGTTTAGTGAAAAGGCAAAGTTTTTATATGAAAAATTGACTGGAGAAAAAATCAAGTGGAACGAGGAAGATGAGGAAAAGTTGAGGTTGATCAAGAAAACGTTAATAGAAGCTCCAGTGCTGAGCCTCCCAGATTTACAAATAAATAAAAGGGTCTTTGTAAATGTTTCTAACCAAACTGCATATGTTAGTTGCAATTTACAGCTAAGTCAAGAATGGGCAGGAATCAAGAAACCTGTGGGATATTGTTCCAAACTCTTAGACCCTGTGAGGAGGGGGTGGCCAGTGTGCTTCCAGGCAATTGTGGCTACTGCCTTACTGATTGAGGAAGCTAGAAAAGTCACTTGTAGGGCACCTCTGAAGATATATACTCCACATAATGTTAGGGGAGTACTCCAGCAGAAGGCTGAAAAATGGTTAACTGATAGTAGGATGCTGAAGGATGAGGCCATCCTGATCGACTCCCCTGATTTAGAATGAAAAATAACTGCTGCACAGAGCCCTGCACCCCTGACCCCAACCCTAACCCGGATCTAACCCTAACCCCAACCCCTAACCCCAGTTTCCTAGAACTACATTTCCCGATATGCTCTGGGCACCAAACATGGCCTCCCGGATACCCAGTGCCGGAAAACTACGCCTACCAGCATTCCCCAGGCAGCTGGCCTGACCAATCACAGGCCGAGTGTTCGAGAAATACCTTTTACCAGCACTCACTGTAACCCAAGCACTTACCGGCCTTTCAAAAAAGCCACAAGCCCTAACACTAAAAATCCTTGAAACCCCTACAGGCATAACCCAAACTATTTACCACACTAAACCCCTGAAGTCCTATGCCTAAAAGCCCAAACCCAAACACTTAAGACGCTCAAAACCCAAACCCAAAACATTAGGATTCTCAAAGCCCTAAACAACAAAATTAGAACGCTTGAAGCCCTAACCCCAAAATTAAGACGCTCAAAACCCAAAGCCAACCCAAATCAGTAGGATGCTCAAAACCCTAGCCCAAAAAATTAGGACACTCAAAACCCTAACCCTGGAGAACCTAACCTGAAAAAAAAAAAAAAAAAAATCTTAAAACCCTGAATAACTGACCAAAAATAAAACCCTAGGACCCTAACACTAAAAAGCCTATCAACACTACAACCCAAAAAACTCTAAAACCCTAACACGATAACCCTGAAACCCTTAAAACGCTAACTGTTAAAACTCCAACCCAGTTATACACCAGTTACCTCCCTTAAGGGATATAGAGGAGCTCTCTCAGATATGGCAGTCCTACTTCTCATGCATGCAGCCGGAGGTCGGTCTCATTCTGGTGCTGATGGTGGTGGAAGCAGGGGCAACGGTGGTACTGCTAGAGATACCACAGCCACCGGAGGTGGATTGTTAGGATATGGAGATGGTAGGTTATCCAACGGCTCCCGTTTATTATCTTTTTCTTTTTCCTGTTCTTCTTCTTCAAATTTCTTATCTGCTTTTAGTGTAAATATTGAGGCTGGAAAAGGACATGAAGTCCTCCTGATCCATAATCCTGCATAATCGCTTTCTTCCTGGCAAAAAGGTTCCTTCGAATTAACATGTGTATTTCAGGCGTGACAAATCCAGTCTTCAAAGGATCGAAAAACAGACCGAAAGACGTGATCTTAAAGGCTCCTTTGGCCGTTCTATCACACAATACTGGACTGTTTTTTATTTACTTTTTCCTTTTCTGGGGCCTCTATCATTCCAATTTCTAACCGTTATTCCTAATGGACTTTCTGGTGGTGTGTCTGGTAATTTGCTCCCTTTCTTCTGGTCCCTGGTCTTCGATTTTGTCTGACCCATCTAGGAATTTTACTGTGGCAATTCCCACAGCCCTTGGTTACATTAGTAAGAGTGTCTTACAGAGGGTTTAAGATCTATCACACACCCAGAAATCCTATAGGAATCGCTTCGGTCCTTCACCGGCCAAGTCCCTCGCGGGAGATTGGAACCGCGGTTAGAAGACCTCCACAATCGCTTTGGAACTAAATTCCATCTCAGTCACACTCTTACACAGGCAACCAAATCCCACCCAACAGAACAGCATATGCTTTAAACGCTTACGACTACGTTGTCTTCATTTGGATCTTCACACGCAGAATTACAGGCAAAATAGAGTGCTGCAACCAGCAAGGGAGCTGAAGAAAAATCACAACCTTTGCTTACCTTTATTCAGGTTCAAGATGCCATTAGTCCCGACCCGACTCGAACAGCAGCCACCACATGGTGGGGCGCCTCTCCTAGATCAAGTAAGAATTCAGGAACCAAAGCCCTCCCGGACGATCCCCCAGTTGTCATACACGACTGGGTCCCAAATTCGATTGCAATTACAGTTTACAATTTACTAAACAAAGAGAGGTACGCGGGCAGTTACTCGCAAACAGATATATTGTGCCAGCTGCCCTTCAGTAGCCCAGTGTCAGACTGGATGTCTTTGCCAAAACAGCCCGGACAATGTATTAGTACACCAATGCACTACCACGTTAATCACTAACTGCCAGGCAGGACAGCTCCAGACCAAACACATACACACAGGCACGCCACAAACACTACAAACAAAACACACAACACAATGCACAAGAAAAAGCGACCCCCAGAGGGAAGCCCTATGGCAACAGCAAGTCAGAACAGGTGCTCTGTAGCAGACCCAAGGAGAGACTCAAATATCATGACAGGAGACTGGAAGCAACTGCCAGAACTGGGATGATGGAGGCCTAAAAAGCCTGCCTTCAAGACAAGAGACCAGAAGGATGGGGAGTGAAAACCCCTGAAGAAGACACTTAGGAAATCAATTCCAAAGCAAGAGCTCCTGATGCGGCCCAGATGACTTCTTCAAGAGTGAGGATGGAAATAGATGTGATCTCAAACAGAATACAATGCACAAGACCTGAAACAGATCTGCACTTCAAGCAGCAACTGCAAGACAAGAAGTGCTTGGATCAGAGTCATGATGACAAAACAAGCATTGAGGCCCTTCAGCACCGCTATCAAGTTGCATGTCTAGTCAGTCCAGTGTAAAAAGCTAGGAGGATATCAAGACCCAAGAAGCACAGAACAGACATTGCAGAAGCAACACTACAGGACAGACGAACAGAAGGAAACTGTCATGCCTGGCACACGCACTCAAGCTACAAAATAATCCCGCTGCTTCTATTAGCCTGGTGACCCAGCCACAAGCAGCCTGAACGTGACCCAGCCTGAACTACCCTCACAGTGGCACCAAGTCTATTCAGCCAGCTGGCTCCACGCTGCTCTGACTCCCAGCTCCCATTAGCCACCCCAGATATGCAAATACCAGGTGCCCCCCAACTTAGCTCTCAGGTTGCTGGATGGTAAAGTTCCTCCACCTCAAGAAATGCACAAGCACCGATTGTCATCTTAGTCAAGGGCCAGGCTCATCATCAGCTGCAAAAACAGAGTACCAGCATTCACTAGCACTCCGGCCATGATGCCCACCTTCTCCACAATGCTGACTACTTCTGATGTTACATATGATTGTGCTTATGTGTTCCTCTCCAAATCCAAACTCCAACAGTGCAGCCAGTATCATCCACACCACCTGGGAAAACAAAGGGATTAAATGATCGCTGCGTTCACAAGAAGTCACCCAATGGTGTTTTTTTGTTGTTGTTTGTGTGTGTGTTTTTCTTTTTTTTTTTTTTTCTTGAAATCTGCTTTAGCTCAACAGCATGCAGACTGCAGACAAGAGAACTGGGGTGTTTCTAGAAGGAATAATCCCCATGCTTTTGGTGCAGCTTTGAATATTAAAAGGACAATACCGCCCCCAGCAAGTAAATGGAACTTTCTTAACTGGAAATAGCTCAAACATTTTTTTACGTAGAAAGAAACATCTAGGTGCAGAACAGATTATACACCAAAGCAATCAAACACCAAACAATCTTTCCTTCACTTCGGATAAGGGATGACCAGGCCGACAACACTCACCTTCCCTCAGAGCTTCGTAACATGAAGATTTCCCTTCCCTGTCCACGACTGCACAAAGCACCTGCAAAGACAAGAGAAAAGCACACTCTGAGGCACCTCATAGCCACAGCGTACCTGCTGCAATACCTCTCTCTTCCCAGCTCTGTTACTTCAGCTGCTCACCAGCTCTAACTGAGATTCTTCGCTCACAGCGCCACTGCAAACTCTGCCCAGGCCACACAACACACCAAAAAGACATGCACACACACATGCCAAAAAGACATGCACACACAGCAGCCCTGGCAGGGGTAATCACAGACTTACCCTTTGCGGATGAAAAAGGTGACTCTGATACAACTGTGCTCAGTCTCTTGGTAATGCTGCATCTACACTGTCAAGCCATATGTAGCATGTAATCAAGCGGGGGTAACTCTCCAGAGGACTAAAACAAGTGGTTTTATACCTCTAGAGATTAAAATATAGCTCAAAAACAGGAGCATATGCCACCATCCCAAAAAAAAAAGTGAGCCAGCAGCCTCTACTAAATATCCCTCTATTTCAAGCACTTAGAAATCTAGAATTCCAACCACTTAGAAATCCAGAAATTCATAGACTCCAGCCTGCCTAAAACAACCCTGCAACTGACTGAAGGAAAAACAAAGCACTGACCCCGAAGAGCAGCCCAGGCAGAGGGAGCTCTCTGATGCCATGCCTGGGGCTCATATACCTTCTGGCCCCGCCCAGCACCCAAACCAAACCAGCTGGGAAAGGGGAGGGGCAAAGCACAACAAAGTAGGAAGAGAGCAAGAAAAGCAGCTGTTGTTTTTTATTTCTTTTTTAAAATCAACTTTATCTCAAAAGCATGCAGAGAGCAGACAAGATATCTCTGGTGATTCTAGAAGCACGAATCCCCTTTTGCTTTTTCTGCAGGTTTTAATAAGGGATTTACAATATCACCAAGCTAGTAACTGAAACTTTCTCAACTAGAATTAGTTTAAACAGGCTCATCCCCATCAGTAAACGCAGAGAACCAGCATTCACTAGCATGCCAGCCCTAATGCCCACCAACTCCACAACGCTGACTACTACTGATGGAACATACAGTTGTGCAATACCTCTCTGTTCCCAGCTCCTTTACCTCACCTGCTCAACAGCTCCACCTGAGAAACGTGCCCGGGCGGCGCCGCGCCGCAACGTGCCCGGGCGGCGCCGCGCCGCAACGTGCCCGGGCGGCGCCGCGCCGCAACGTGCCCGGGCGGCGCCGCGCCGCAACGTGCCCGGGCGGCGCCGCGCCGCAACGTGCCCGGGCGGCGCCGCGCCGCAACGTGCCCGGGCGGCGCCGCGCCGCAACGTGCCCGGGCGGCGCCGCGCCGCAACGTGCCCGGGCGGCGCCGCGCCGCAACGTGCCCGGGCGGCGCCGCGCCGCAACGTGCCCGGGCGGCGCCGCGCCGCAACGTGCCCGGGCGGCGCCGCGCCGCAACGTGCCCGGGCGGCGCCGCGCCGCAACGTGCCCGGGCGGCGCCGCGCCGCAACGTGCCCGGGCGGCGCCGCGCCGCAACGTGCCCGGGCGGCGCCGCGCCGCAACGTGCCCGGGCGGCGCCGCGCCGCAACGTGCCCGGGCGGCGCCGCGCCGCAACGTGCCCGGGCGGCGCCGCGCCGCAACGTGCCCGGGCGGCGCCGCGCCGCAACGTGCCCGGGCGGCGCCGCGCCGCAACGTGCCCGGGCGGCGCCGCGCCGCAACGTGCCCGGGCGGCGCCGCGCCGCAACGTGCCCGGGCGGCGCCGCGCCGCAACGTGCCCGGGCGGCGCCGCGCCGCAACGTGCCCGGGCGGCGCCGCGCCGCAACGTGCCCGGGCGGCGCCGCGCCGCAACGTGCCCGGGCGGCGCCGCGCCGCAACGTGCCCGGGCGGCGCCGCGCCGCAACGTGCCCGGGCGGCGCCGCGCCGCAACGTGCCCGGGCGGCGCCGCGCCGCAACGTGCCCGGGCGGCGCCGCGCCGCAACGTGCCCGGGCGGCGCCGCGCCGCAACGTGCCCGGGCGGCGCCGCGCCGCAACGTGCCCGGGCGGCGCCGCGCCGCAACGTGCCCGGGCGGCGCCGCGCCGCAACGTGCCCGGGCGGCGCCGCGCCGCAACGTGCCCGGGCGGCGCCGCGCCGCAACGTGCCCGGGCGGCGCCGCGCCGCAACGTGCCCGGGCGGCGCCGCGCCGCAACGTGCCCGGGCGGCGCCGCGCCGCAACGTGCCCGGGCGGCGCCGCGCCGCAACGTGCCCGGGCGGCGCCGCGCCGCAACGTGCCCGGGCGGCGCCGCGCCGCAACGTGCCCGGGCGGCGCCGCGCCGCAACGTGCCCGGGCGGCGCCGCGCCGCAACGTGCCCGGGCGGCGCCGCGCCGCAACGTGCCCGGGCGGCGCCGCGCCGCAACGTGCCCGGGCGGCGCCGCGCCGCAACGTGCCCGGGCGGCGCCGCGCCGCAACGTGCCCGGGCGGCGCCGCGCCGCAACGTGCCCGGGCGGCGCCGCGCCGCAACGTGCCCGGGCGGCGCCGCGCCGCAACGTGCCCGGGCGGCGCCGCGCCGCAACGTGCCCGGGCGGCGCCGCGCCGCAACGTGCCCGGGCGGCGCCGCGCCGCAACGTGCCCGGGCGGCGCCGCGCCGCAACGTGCCCGGGCGGCGCCGCGCCGCAACGTGCCCGGGCGGCGCCGCGCCGCAACGTGCCCGGGCGGCGCCGCGCCGCAACGTGCCCGGGCGGCGCCGCGCCGCAACGTGCCCGGGCGGCGCCGCGCCGCAACGTGCCCGGGCGGCGCCGCGCCGCAACGTGCCCGGGCGGCGCCGCGCCGCAACGTGCCCGGGCGGCGCCGCGCCGCAACGTGCCCGGGCGGCGCCGCGCCGCAACGTGCCCGGGCGGCGCCGCGCCGCAACGTGCCCGGGCGGCGCCGCGCCGCAACGTGCCCGGGCGGCGCCGCGCCGCAACGTGCCCGGGCGGCGCCGCGCCGCAACGTGCCCGGGCGGCGCCGCGCCGCAACGTGCCCGGGCGGCGCCGCGCCGCAACGTGCCCGGGCGGCGCCGCGCCGCAACGTGCCCGGGCGGCGCCGCGCCGCAACGTGCCCGGGCGGCGCCGCGCCGCAACGTGCCCGGGCGGCGCCGCGCCGCAACGTGCCCGGGCGGCGCCGCGCCGCAACGTGCCCGGGCGGCGCCGCGCCGCAACGTGCCCGGGCGGCGCCGCGCCGCAACGTGCCCGGGCGGCGCCGCGCCGCAACGTGCCCGGGCGGCGCCGCGCCGCAACGTGCCCGGGCGGCGCCGCGCCGCAACGTGCCCGGGCGGCGCCGCGCCGCAACGTGCCCGGGCGGCGCCGCGCCGCAACGTGCCCGGGCGGCGCCGCGCCGCAACGTGCCCGGGCGGCGCCGCGCCGCAACGTGCCCGGGCGGCGCCGCGCCGCAACGTGCCCTGCTCACTCTCTAGGCACTACTGCACTTATGCGGTCAAGAAACTGTACCCCACGGTTTCCCAAAAACAACGTACCTGACAACCCCTCATAAAAGAACATCGAATATGTGAATTCCCAGCACTTAAAGCCTAGAAGGCTGCAAGATCTAAAGACTCAACCCACAAGCAAACCCACAAGCAAAAGATCCAAAAATATAACAAACTGTCCCTAGACCTGAAACAGACTACCCTTTACATGCCCACTGCTGTGTTTTTCATATACATGCTCACACAGGGAGCCTCCATGATACATTTCTCCTAAACCATGCTCCATCACTTTTCCACCAACGTTGTGGCTTTGGTAAGATTTGACATATAGGCAAAGACTCACAGAAAGCCCCGTAATTCTGCCAAAATCATAAGGGACCCAGAACCACAAAGCAAACACACAAAGTAACATCACCATACTATCTGTAACACTGCTATAACAATTACTCACCTGAGGAAGAGCTGCATGCAATAGAAGCACCTACTACTAGATTGCTTTACTGTGACAGATCCTGCCAGTTGCCACCTAAAAAAGACATGCGTACACTTTTCTACTTGAAAATGCATCAGTCCATAGACTCTGACCCACCTAAAGAACCCTGCAACTGACTGAAGGAAAAACAAAGCACTTACCCCAAAGAGCAGCCCAGGCAGAAGGAGCTCTCTGATGGCATACCTGCAACTCAGTTACCATTAGGTCCCACCTGGAACCTGAAGCCAATCACCTGGGAAAATACAAAAAAAAAAAAAAAAAAAAAAAAAAAAACAGAAATAGGGGGAGTAGTAGCTGTGGTTTCTTTATTTATATGACTTAGCGCAACAGAATGCAGAGTGCAGACAAGAGAACTAGGGTGTTTCTAGAAGCAGACTAACACAGTCCACCAAAAAACTCAGAGTCCCCACTGACATCCACTCACCATCATGCCTCATTCACGTTTCCGTGCCTATGTCCTGAGCTACAAGAAACAAAGAGAGAAGGTCATATCCACGATGTACATGCAAACAGTATAGCTCCTTACAGAAAACTCAAACACAGAGACCAGAGGTAGAAGAAAAAAAAATCAACAAACACCCTAAAGTCAACAAATGCCAAAAGGCCATGAATGCACAGCAGCTCCAACAGAGGTAGCCACAGAATTACCCTTTGCAGATGAAAAAGGTGATCCTGCTCAGTCTCTTGGTAATACTGCACCTATGTGGTTGAGCCTCTTGTACCATGCAATCAAGCTGGTTTTAGTCCTCTGGAGAGTTACACATGTGGGTGTATACATCTAGAGATTAACATATAGATCAAAAACAGAAGAGTATCCCCCCACCCCAAAAAACAGTGAGCCAGCAGCCTCTACTTAATATTCCTCTATTAAGTGAATTCCAAGCACTTAAAATCCAGAAATCCATAGACTCCAGCCTGCCTAAACAACCCTGCAACTGACTGAAGGAAAAACAAAGCACTTACTCCAAGGAGCAGCCCAGGCAGAATGAGCTCTCTAATGCCATGCCTGGGGCTCATATACCTTTTGGCCCCGCCCAGCACCCAAACCCAATCAAGTGGTAAAGGGGAGGGGCAAAGCACAAGAAAGTAGGAAGAGAGCAGGCACAGCAGCAGCTGTGATGTTTTTTTGTTTGTTTGTTTTTTGTTTCTTTTTTAAAATCTGCCATCAGGGAGTGTGAGCGAGAGATAGACTTCTGGAGTAACTCCCTGCAGGGCCTCAAGGGGAGGTACCGAGGTGAGACTCCTCAAATGGGGGTGGACCCCCTGCCCTGTAGCTGTCGGGCAGAGGGAGGGGATCTGGGAGCTGAGGAGGAATGGAAACAGGTCCCTGCTCGATATCGCAGGCGACGCCCTCCCCTTCCAGCCCCGCATTCCCAGGTGCCCTTATACAACAGGTTTGAGGCCCTGGAGCTCGACAGACCAGTTGCTGAGGAAGAGGTAGCAAGTGCTCCCAGGAGGATGCCTAGGGTGAGGAGGTCGACTCCACGCCTCAGGACTGCCTCCACCAAGAAAGACAGGAGGGTTATTGTTGTTGGAGACTCGATTCTTAGGGGAACAGAGGGCCCTATTTGTCGGCCTGACCCTACTCGTAGGGAAGTCTGCTGCCTCCCTGGGACCAGGGTCAGGGACGTTGCCAGGAAGCTTCCCAACCTGGTACGCCCCTCTGACTATTACCCTCTTTTGATAGTCCAGGCGGGCAGTGACAACATCGAAGAGAGAAGCCTCAAGGCTATCAAAAGAGACTTTAGGGGACTGGGTCGGTTAGTGGATGGAGCGGGAGTGCAGGTGGTGTTTTCATCCATCCCTACGGTGGCAGGGAGGGGTTCAGAGAGGACACGGAAAGCCCACCTGTTAAACACGTGGCTCCGGGGCTGGTGCCAACACAGAAATCTTGGGGTTTTTGATCATGGGGCACTTTACTCAGCACCTGGCCTGATGGCTGCAGACGGGTCCCTATCTTTTAGGGGAAAAAGGATCCTGGGCCAGGAGCTGGCAGGGCTCATTGAGAGGGCTTTAAACTAGGTAGGAAGGGGGATGGGGCTGAAGCTAAGATTGTTGGGGCTGTGCCAGGGGGAACAATGGCAAGGCCGGAGGATAAGGCAATGGCCCAGCTGAAGTGCATCTACATCAATGCACGCAGCATGGGTAACAAACAGGAGGAGCTGGAAGCCATCGTGCAGCAGGCAGGCTACGACTTGGTTGCCATCACGGAGACGTGGTGGGACCAGTCTCATGACTGGAGTACTGCAATGCCTGGCTATAAGCTCTTTAGAAGGGACAGGCAGCACAGAAGGGGTGGTGGTGTGGCTCTTTATATTAGAGAGTCTTTCGAGGTTGTGGAACTCGAGGCTGGGAATGACAAGGTCGAGTCCCTTTGGGTTAGGATCGGCAGGGACAACAAGGCTAGTGTCCTGGTCGGGGTCTGCTATAGACCGCCGAACCAGGATGAGGAGACGGATGAGGAATTCTACAGGCAGCTGACAGAAGTTGCGAAATCGTCAACTCTTCACAGAATCACAGAATCACAGAATTTCCTAGGCTGGAAGAGACCTCAAGGTCATCGAGTCCAACCTCCAACCTAACGCTAACAGCCCTCCACTAAACCATATCCCTAAGCTCTACATCTAAACGTCTTTTGAAGACTTCCAGGGATGGTGACTCCACCACTTCCCTGGGCAGCCTGTTCCAGTGCCTCACAACCCTTTCAGTGAAGAAGTTCTTCCTAACATCTAACCTAAAACTCCCCTGGCTCAACTTAAACCCATTCCCCCTCGTCCTGTCACCAGGCACGTGGGAGAACAGGCCAACCCCCACCTCGCTACAGCCTCCCTTGAGGTACCTAAAAAGAGCGATAAGGTCACCCCTGAGCCTCCTCTTCTCCAGGCTGAACAAGCCCAGCTCCCTCAGCCGCTCCTCATAGGACTTGTTCTCCAGGCCCCTCACCAGCTTCGTCGCCCTTCTCTGCACCCGCTCAAGCACCTCGATGTCCTTCTTGTAGCGAGGGGCCCAAAACTGAACACAGTACTCGAGGTGCGGCCTCACCAGAGCTGAGTACAGGGGGACGATCACCTCCCTAGCCCTGCTGGTCACGCTGTTCCTAATACAAGCCAGGATGCCGTTGGCCTTCTTGGCCACCTGAGCACACTGCTGGCTCATATTCAGCCGACTATCAACCATCACTCCCAGGTCCTTCTCTGCCTGGCAGCTTTCCAACCATTCCTCTCCCAGTCTGTAGCTCTGCTTGGGGTTATTGCACCCCAGGTGCAGGACCCGGCACTTGGCCTTGTTAAACTTCATGCAGTTGACCTCAGCCCATCGGTGCAGCCTATCCAGATCCTCCTGCAGAGCTTTCCTACCCTCAAGCAGATCGACACACGCACCTAACTTGGTGTCATCTGCGAACTTACTGAGGGTGCACTCGATGCCCTCGTCCAGATCATCGATGAAGATATTAAAGAGGACCGGCCCCAGCACCGAGCCCTGGGGGAAACTCTTGTACTCGTGGGGGACTTCAACTTCCCTGACATATCCTGGAAGCACAACACAGCCCTGAGAAAGCAGTCTAGGAGGTTTCTGGAGAGCGTGGAAGATAGCTTCCTGACGCAGCTGGTTAGTGAACCTACCAGGGGTGGTGCCCCGCTAGACCTTCTCTTCACAAACAGAGAAGGACTGGTGGAGGATGTGATTGTCGGGAGCTGTCTTGGGCAGAGTGACCACGAAATGGTGGAGTTCACTATTCTTGGCGAGGCCAGGAAGGGGACCAGTAAAACCGCTGTATTGGACTTTCGGAGGGCTGACTTTGAGCTGCTCAGGACACTAGTTGGTGGAGTCCCTTGGGAGGCGGTTCTGAAGGGCAGAGGGGTCCAGGAAGGCTGGGCGCTCTTCAAGAGGGAAATCTTAATGGTGCAGGAACGGTCTGTCCCCACGTGCCCAAAGACGAGCTGGCGGGGAAGAAGACCAGCCTGGCTGAACAGAGAATTGTGGCTTGATCTTAGGAGAAAAAAGAGGGTTTATAATCTTTGGAAAAGTGGGCAGGCCACTAGGGAGGACTTTAAGGATGTAGCGAGGCTGTGCAGGGACAAAATTAGGAAGGCCAAAGCTCATCTGGAGCTCAATCTGGCTACTGCCGTTAAAGATAACAAAAAATGTTTCTATAAATACATCAACACAAAAAGGAGGACTAAGGAGAATCTCCATCCTTTACTGGATGCGGGGGGAAACCTAGTTACAAGAGATGAGGAAAAGGCGGAGGTGCTCAATGCCTTCTTTGCCTCAGTCTTTAGCGGCAATACCGGTTGTTCTCTGGATACTCAGTACCCTGAGCTGGTGGAAGGGGATGGGGAGCAGGATGTGGCCCTCACTATCCACGAAGAACTGTTTGGTGACCTGCTACGGCACTTGGATGTGCACAAGTCGATGGGGCCGGATGGGATCCAGCCAAGGGTACTGAGAGAACTGGCAGAGGAGCTGGGTAAGCCACTGTCCATCATTTATCAGCAGTCCTGGCGATCGGGGGAGGTCCCAGTTGACTGGCGGCTAGCAAACGTGACGTCCATCTACAAGAAGGGCCGGAGGGCAGACCCGGGAAACTACAGGCCTGTCAGTTTGACCTCAGTGCCAGGGAAGCTCATGGAACAGATCCTCCTGAGAGTCATCACGCAGCACTTGTAGGGCAAGCAGGCGATCAGGCCTAGTCAGCATGGGTTTATGAAAGGCAGGTCCTGCTTGACAAACCTGATCTCCTTCTATGACAAAGTGACGCGCTGGGTGGATGAGGGAAAGGCTGTGGATGTGGTCTACCTTGACTTCAGCAAGGCTTTTGACACCGTCTCCCACAGCATTCTCCTCAAGAAACTGGCTGCTCTTGGCTTGGACTGGCGCACGCTTCGTTGGGTTAGAAACTGGCTGGATAGCCGGGCCCAAAGAGTCGTGGTGAATGGAGTCAAGTCCAGTTGGAGGCCAGTCACTAGTGGCGTCCCCCAGGGCTCGGTGCTGGGGCCGGTCCTCTTTAATATCTTCATCGATGATCTGGACGAGGGCAATGAGTGCACCCTCAGTAAGTTTGCAGATGACACCAAGTTAGGTGCGTGTGTCGATCTGCTTGAGGGTAGGAAAGCTCTGCAGGAGGATCTGGATAGGCTGCACCAATGGGCTGAGGTCAACTGCATGAAGTTCAACAAGGCCAAGTGCCGGGTCCTGCACCTGGGGCGCAATAACCCCAAGCAGAGCTACAGACTGGGAGAGGAATGGTTGGAGAGCTGCCAGGCAGAGAAGGACCTGGGAGTGATGGTGGATAGTCGGCTGAATATGAGCCAGCAGTGTGCTCAGGTGGCCAAGAAGACCAACGGTATCCTGGCTTGTATCAGAAACAGTGTGACCAGCAGGGCTAGGGAGATGATCGTCCCCCTGTACTCGGCTCTGGTGAGGCCGCACCTCGAGTACTGTGTTCAGTTTTGGGCCCCTCGCTACAAGAAGGACATCGAGGTGCTTGAGCGGGTGCAGAGAAGGGCGACGAAGCTGGTGAGGGGCCTGGAGAACAAGTCCTACGAGGAGTGGCTGAGGGAGCTTGGCTTGTTTAGCCTGGAGAAGAGGAGGCTCAGGGGCGACCTTATCGCTCTCTATAGGTACCTCAAGGGACGCTGTAGCGAGGTGGGGGTTGGTCTGTTCTCCCACGTGCCTGGTGACAGGACGAGGGGGAATGGGCTTAAGTTGAGCCAGGGGTGTTTTAGGTTAGATGTTAGGAAGAACTTCTTTACCGAAAGGGTTGTGAGGCATTGGAACAGGCTGCCCAGGGAAGTGGTGGAGTCACCATCCCTGGAAGTCTTCAAAAGACGTTTAGATGTAGAGCTTAGGGATATGGTTTAGTGGAGACTGCTAGCGTTAGTTCAGAGGTTGGACTCGATGATCTTGAGGTCTCTTCCAACCTAGAAATTCTGTGATTCTGTGATTCTGTGATATCCTGGTTTGGAGAGAAGCAAGGGCTATGGAAGGCTGAAAGTCTGAACAGAACCAAAGTCTTCGTGTACATGGCTATGGCTGTTGCCTCTGTCACTGAGGCCTATGAGGAGACGGCTTATTGCTAAAGCACCAGGGCCTCATTGTCTCCTTGTCCCCACCCATGAACCTGGAAGGGGTCGTACCATTCTCCTGCACTTGACAATGCACATCCCCATCTCCTAGTGCCCCAGGAAGAGCCCTGAGCAGTGTGTGAAGGGAAGAGATCTCCCTTCACAGAGGCTGGAGGTCAAGGCCTGGCCCTGGTGCTTGGTGAAACACATCCACTTTGTCTACACCTCAGTGTCACCTTCACATTGCCTTTGTCTCCTTGTCCTCACTGCCTCCAGTGTTCTGCTCTAACAAGCTCCAAGAGAGGCTGTGTCAGTGCTGGCCCTCAGGGGGACACTGCAGGAAACTTGCCTCTGACTTGGACTTCTGGAGAGATGTCATCAATTGTCTCTCAGTGCCTGAGGTTTGTGGGCTCATCACCAAAGCTACCAGAGGGGTGATTCCAATGCCTTGGTCTGGGCCTGTGCTGCTGAGCTGGGCCGGGCTCCTGGGACAGAGAGAGCTCGTGGCAAGAGGGCCCTGGTGCAGAGAGACAGCTCTGCCCAGGAGCAGCTCCTCTGCACAGCGCAGCAGGACTGGGGGCTCTGACCACGGGCACCCAGGCAGAAAGGGATTCCAGGCAGCCTGGAGGGAGAGCTCAGTGCAGGAGAAACCTTCACAGCTCTGCCTACAGTAAGTATCCGGCTGCAGGACAGTGCAGGGGAGGTTCCTGGAAAAGGCTTCTGGATGCGGGATGTCTATGCCTGGCCAGAAGCTGCCAGGATGTCTCATGTGGCTTGTGTGGTGTGGAGGAGAAGGTGCTTCAGGGCAGCTGCAGGGGTGCCCAGGGCTGTGGTGCAGAGCAGGGTCCCTGCTGTGCCCCAGGGGCTGTGTGCCGGGGCATGGCCTCTGCTGCCTGCCAGACACAGCATTCAGCCTGCCTGACGAGCTGCCCAGGGGCTTGAGCAGAGGAAGGGCAGGGCAGGTGCTGCCTGCAAAGAGAAGGCTCTTTCTGCACTCTCTGCCTGCGCTTTCATAGTCTGATTGTGGGGTAGGCTGTGTTAAGAGAATGGTTGGGTTTGCACAGGTAATGCAGCTTCCTATTGCATCGGAATGAGACATAAACAGGTTAGTGACAAACCTGAGAGTGTCCCTTCCCTTCTCTCTCCTTACAGACTGCTCCAGGGCGTTTTTGGAACCGTTCTTTAGGACCTACTGAGAGGGGGATGTCCCCAGAGCTGTCCCCATCCCCGGGAGGTGTCTGCAGGACAGAGCTGGGCACGCAGAGGATGGGATGGGGTCTGTGAGCATGGACAGGAGGAGACAGACAAAGAGATGTTGACAGGACAGCTGCAGGCAGCAGGGACATTGGCAGGCAGTGAGAGGGAGCTGCTCCCTCCCTGCCATTCCCTGCAGTGCAGGCACCTTCCTTGCAGCAGCCCCTGGTCTCATCTCTTCCCCAGAAACTCCTTCACAGTTTCTGTCATGGCATATATAACCTATGGGCTGAAAATATGGGGTGTCTGAACCCTAAATCTCTGTGTAAGTAGACACATTTGCTGCAGGCCCCTTCCACCTTCCTCCATGGAAGAAGGCACAGAATCACAGAATCATAGAATATCCCGAGTTGGAAGGGACCCACAAGGATCATCGAGTCTAGCTCCTGGCTCCCCAGAGGTCCTACCCCCAAATTCCTACCATATGACAAAGAGCATATTCCAAATGCTTCTTCCATGCCAGAGCTCTTGTCCCTCTCCTGGCTGTGCCAGCCAGATGGCACAAGTCTGTGAGGACAGCCTCTACCTTACCAACACCGCAGCTTCTGCACTGGGTTGGGTCTGCCCTACCTGCCCATGCCTGCTGCTCCCCCTTCCCCAGCATGGCAGCTGGTGGTGTCTGATTCTGACAAGGAGTGCTGTGAACGGCGGGTGAAGCAGGAGGAGATGCTCCCTGCCAGACATGCACGATCCACCTGCTGATTTTGTCTCCTGAGTATTGAACAGGGAAGATGCACACAGAGTCACACAGCCAAACGCCCCTCACTCAACAGAGGGAGCCACTTCCCAGGAACCTTCCTTCTTGGAACCTCGAATGCAGCAGAGCAGGCTCACTGGGAGCTGATGGGGAGAGGAGGCTGCAGTGTACAGGACACTCAGGAAGCACACAGCAGGACTCCAGATAGGGAGAGACACAAAGGTCCTCTTGGAAACAGGAAATGTAAGGTTTTAACTGGGAATTAACTGAATTTTTCTCACAGACTTTACTCCTAACACTCCTTATTTATTTATTTATTTATTTATTTATTTATTTATTTATTTATTTATTTATTTATTTTTCTCATTTGGCAGTGTCCATGTCCAGAACCAGCAAATGCCCAACATCAGCTCTGTGAGTGAGTTCCTCCTGCTGGCATTCGCAGACATGCGGGAGCTGCAGCTCCTGCACTTTGCGCTCTTCCTGGGCATCTACCAGGCTGCCCTCCTGGGCAACGGACTCATCCTCACCACCGTAGCCTGCGACCACCGCCTGCACACCCCCATGTACTTCTTCCTCCTCAACCTCACCCTCCTCGACCTGGGCTGCATCTCCACCACTCTGCCCAAAGCCATGGCCAATTCTCTCTGGGACACCAGGGCCATCTCCTATCAAGGCTGTGCTGCCCAGGTCTTTCTATTAGTCTTCCTGATTACAGCAGAATTTTATGTTCTCACCACCATGGCCTATGACCACTATGTTGCCATCAGCAAGCCCCTGCACTATGGGAGCCTCTTGGGCAGCAGAGCTTGTGCCCAGATGGCAGCAGCTGTCTGGGGCAGTGGCTTTCTCCATGGTGTCCTGCACACAGCCAGTACATTTTCCCTGCCCCTTTGCCAAGGCAATGCTTTGGACCAGTTCTTCTGTGAAGTCCCCCAGATCCTCAAGCTCTCCTGCTCAGATGCCTACCTCAGGGAAGTTGGGTTTATTGCATTTAGCTTTTGTTTAGGTGCTGGCTGTTTTGTTTTCATTGTGTTGTCCTATGCGCAGATCTTCAGGGCTGTGCTTAGGATCCCTGCTGAGCAGAGCCTGCACAAAGCCTTTTCCACATGCCTCCCTCACCTTGTGGTAGTCTCCCTGTTTGTCAGCACTATTGTGTTTGCCGGTGTGAAGCCCCCCGCCACCTCCTCCCTATACCTGGACTTTTTGGTGGCAGTTCTGTACTCAGTGGTACCTCCAGCAGTGAACCCCCTCATCTACAGCATGAGGAACCAGGAGCTCAAACATGCACTGAAGAAGCTGTTTCAGTTTTCTTCCAGGAGCAATTAGCTGCTGCTCTGCTGCTGCAATGGGAAAAACTCACCAAAAAACCCACGGTGGGAGACACAGCCTTTCAGTGCCATGTTCCAGGTCCACCAATGCAGCCCCCAAACTGTGAGAAACAAAGTAAAAATGTTATGTACAGAAGGAGAGCAGATGGATCTCAGGATACAGGACTGCAGGAACCTGTGGGCAGTATGGACACTGACCTGCGGTCTCAAGCCTCCCTGAGTGGCAATAGAAGAAAGAGACCAGTGCCTGTCCTGTGCCACCTCCCTGCCAGCCCTGCCCTTCCACAGGTGGAGTATTTTTCTCTTACTTGGGCACCAGCAGAGCTTTGCCTCCTTGTCCTCCACAGGGAGATGAGCCACAGGCCTGGCTGTGTGCGAGGAGGCAGCAGACCTGAGCAGAAAAAAAGACAGTTTCTTGTCACTCCAGCATCTGAAGCGTCCAGCCCCTGTGGTTGATTCTGTTCTCTGCAGCAAAGGGATGTCACCAAGCCCCAGGTCCGTGGTTGCTCCTGCAGCTCTGAGGACCTCTCCAAGGGCATCACAGTATCAACAGTCAGGACCTAGGAGGGTCAGCTCGCCCATGGATCACAGCAGTAGGTTGGTAGGATTCCATAGTACACAAGGACACGGACACCTCGTTGCTCTGTTTTCATGAATGTCTGTATTACAAATTGCTACAAACCCTTGTGGTGGTTTTACCGTGCTGGGCTGCTAAACACCACAACTGCTCTCTCACTCTCCCTCTTTAGATGAGGAGGGGGAGAAGTAAAGCAAAGAACAACTCACGGGTTGAGATAAGGATAATTTAATTAAAGGGAAATAATAATTAAAGAAGGATTATTATGAACTAAACAATTTAACTAAAGGGAAATAAAAAGGGAAAGGAAAAGGGAGGAAGACAAACAAATAAAACAGATGAAGTCTATGTGGAAGTGCAGAGGAAAGAAATTACTCTCTACTTCCCACAAATGAGCGGTGCTTGACCACGTCCTTGAAGCAGGGCCACAACGCATGTAGCCGGTGTTCAGGAGGAGGACTGACATTTTCAGAATGAGAGCCCACCCCTCCCCTCTTCTTCCTGTTTCCACCTTTTATTGCTGAGTGTGACATCACATGGTATGGAATATCCTTTTGGTTGGTTGAGGTCGGCTGCCCTAGTGATGTTTCTCTTCTCACTTTTTGCCCATCCCCTAGGAGGGTTAGAGAGAGGCCTGATGCTGTGCCAGCACTGCTCAGCAGTAGACACAACACTGGTGTGATAACACTGCTGTTCCAGCTACAAGTGCAGAGCACAGCACTGTATGGGCTGCTGCAGGGAAAGTTAACATTCCAGCCAGACCCAGTACAACCCTTCCCTGTAAAGCAACTACATATTGCAAGAAACTACTAAGTTACCACTAGGAAAGCAAATATGGGTTTGTGATGCTTTCCCTAAATCTGCACCAATAAATATTATTTGAGGTGTTACTGGTATGACGCTCATGAATCCACTTGGTGGAGGGAACAAGGCATGGCACCTTCCCCTTCTTTCTTTCAGGCTGGTCATGATAGCTCTTGAGTGATGTGAACATCATTGGGTAACCCTAATGATATGCCTCCAGACTGCGTTTCTGGCTTTTTCCAAGGGCAAACAACTAAACAAAAGAGTACCATAGTTCTGTTGGCATAACTGCCATGAATATAGAGAACATCAAATAGTTGTCTACCTTGCCTGGTCTCACACGGGACCCTTCTGTTGTGGGGTTGCTGAGAGCTGAAGAGCAGGTGCTGATGGCTGCCACAATGGTGCACCGGCAGCGATAGCGCACTGACCCCCAAGTCCTCCAAGCTCAAAAACTATGTATTCCTGTGAGCAAAATGTCAAAGAGGGCAGGAGACCTGCTTGAATGATCAAGGAGATCCTGGAGTGACTTAAATGGAAGAAGGATGTATACATAATGTGGAAAAAAGGGACAAGCCACTTGGGAAGAATATAGGGCCATTGTCTGAGAAAAGGTCTTTTTCAAATATATCAATAGCAGAAGGAAGAGGAAGGAAAATGTGGGCCAACTGCTTAACGAGGTGGGTGACCTGGTGACAAAGGATACAGAGAAGGCAGAATTACCGAATGCCTTCTTTGCTTCAGTCTTCACTGCTAAGAGCAGCCCTCCAGAATCTCTGACCTTCAGGACAAGGGAGGAAATCTGGAGAAATGAGGACTTTCCCTTGGTTGAAGAGGATCAGGTCAGAGATCTCTTAGGCAAACCTGACAGCCACAGATCCATGGACCCCAATGGGATACATCCATGAGTTCTGAGGGAGCTGGCAGATGTTACTGCTGGCCAATCATTTTTGAAAGGTCATGGAAAACAGGAGAGCTGCCTGAAGACTGGAAGAAAGCTCATGTCATACCGGTCTTCAACAAGGGCAAGAAGGAGGACCCAGGCAACTACAGGCTGGTCAGCCTCACCTCCATCCCTGGAAAGGCAATGGAACAGCTCATCCTGGAGGTCATCTCCAGCATGTGGAAGAGAAGAAGGTGATCAGGAGTAGTCAGCATAGGTTCACCAAGGGAAACCATGCTTCACCAACTTGACAGGCTTCTATGATGGAATGACTAGCTGAGTGGGCGAGGGGAGAGCAGCAGATGTTGTCTACTTTGACTTCAGCAAGGCTTTCAGCACTGTCTCCCATAACATCCTCATAGGCTAGCTCAGGAAGTGTGAGATGGAGGAGTGGTCGGTGAGGTGGGATGTGAGCTGGCTGGATGGCAGAGTTCAGAGGGTCGTGCTTAGTGGAACAGAGTCTAGTTGAAGGCCTGTAGCCAGCAGTGTCTCCCAGGGACCTACACTGAGTCCAGTCCTGTTCAAGTTATTTGTCAGTGGCCTGGATGATGGAATAGAGTGCACCCTTGTCCTGGTTTCAGTTAGGACAGAGTTCATTTTCCTCCTAGTAGGTGGAATCACAGAATCACAGAATTTCTAGGTTGGAAGAGACCTCAAGATCATCGAGTCCAACCTCTGACCTAACGCTAGCAGTCCCCACTAAACCATATCCCTAAGCTCTACATCTAAACGTCTTTTGAAGGCTTCCAGGGATGGTGACTCCACCACTTCCCTGGGCAGCCTGTTCCAGTGCCTCACAACCCTTTCGGTAAAGAAGTTCTTCCTAACATCTAACCTAAAACTCCCCTGGCTCAACTTAAGCCCATTCCCCCTCGTCCTGTCACCAGGCACGTGGGAGAACAGACCAACCCCCACCTCGCTACAGCGTCCCTTGAGGTACCTATAGAGAGCGATAAGGTCGCCCCTGAGCCTCCTCTTCTCCAGGCTAAACAAGCCAAGCTCCCTCAGCCGCTCCTCGTAGGACTTGTTCTCCAGGCCCCTCACCAGCTTCGTCGCCCTTCTCTGCACCCGCTCAAGCACCTCGATGTCCTTCTTGTAGCGAGGGGCCCAAAACTGAACACAGTACTCGAGGTGCGGCCTCACCAGAGCCGAGTACAGGGGGACGATCACCTCCCTAGCCCTGCTGGTCACACTGTTTCTTATACAAGCCAGGATGCCGTTGGCCTTCTTGGCCACTTGAGCACACTGCTGGCTCATATTCAGCCGACTATCCACCATCACTCCCAGGTCCTTCTCTGCCTGGCAGCTCTCCAACCATTCCTCTCCCAGCCTGTAGCTCTGCTTGGGGTTATTGCGCCCCAGGTGCAGGAAGGGTGCTATGTTTTGGATTAGGATGAGAAGAGTGCTGAGAAGAGTGCTCAGCAAGTGTAAAGATATGCTGTTTCATGTCAAAGTGCTCTGTTTTGAGTCAAAGCTCTCCTCAGGCTCTCCTCAAAGCTCAACTCAAGCCCTCCAGCTCAGATCCCTACCTCAGGGAAGTTGGGGTACTTGTGTTCAGTGTCTTTTTAGCATTTGGATGTTTTGTTTTCATTGTGCTCTGTCCTATGTGCAGGTTGTCAGGGCTGTGCTGAGGATGCCCTCTGAGCAGGGCCAGCACAAAGCCTTTTCCACATGCCTCCCTCACCTGGCCGTGGTCTCCCTGCATAGCATCACTGCCACGGTTGCCTACCTGAAGCCTCCCTCCACCACCTCCCTATCCCTGGGCCTGGCAGTTTCACTTCTATACTCGGTGTTGCCTCCAGCAGCGAAACCCTCACCTACAGCACGAGGAACAAGGAACTAAAGGAGGCACTGAGGATGTTATTCTAATCTACAGTATTTCCCCATCAATGAGGTGCCTGCACATCTTCCTCACATAAACCTGGAGAAGGCAGAAACACCTTTGTTCATGTATTTCAAAATTGCTTTTCATTCTTTGCAATACTAGTCCAATAAAAATATTTTTCTCCATCTCATTTCTTCAACCTTTTGTTGTTGTTGTCTTTCTTGTTTTTTAACCCAAAGACCTCATTTACAGGTGCTGGTAAGCTTTGTAATTAACCAAATAAAATAACCAGCAGGTAGTCATTTTCTATGAGTCTTGTTTCTCATAATTTCTCTTCAGGTACAGCAGAGGTTGTAGAATGAAGAAACCAGCTGCAATGTGGGGGAAAAGCAGAGATGTGGCTGAGGGACTCGATGTTTTTTTCTGTAGTACTCTGTACCAAAAAGTTCTCCTAGGCCTCTATATTCAGTAAAAGAGATAAAGGATGAGAAGAGCATGTACCAAAAGGAACACCATGAAAAGCCATGAAGACAAGGGCCATTTTCTGCCCCTGCAGGGGACTAATGCTGGGCAAGGCCCAGCTTGGGAAGCAGCACTGTCAGACGTTCTTGGAGGGCAGTGAGCTGGGCAGGAGGCAGCCATGTGCCCTGGGAGCACAGGAAGGAAGGCTGAGGGGCACCTCACTGCAGCCTGTCAGGAGCTGCAAGGCACTCATAGAGCGTCCAGGGCCAGGATCTGCCCCATGGCCATGAGCCCTGTCTGCCCTCCTCCTGCCATACTTCGTGCGGTGGCTGCAGCAGAGGGGAACCCCAGCCAGCCCCTGCATGGGGCTCTGCCACCCACCTCGCCCTGGCCCTCTCCAGCGCCCTCCTTGCTGCTCTCTGATGCACGCCAGCACCTCCCCGTGTGTGCCAGCCAGCACATCTGCTGAGGGCCAGTGCGGCTGCTGCTGGGACAGGGAGCTCAGCATGACCCTTGAAGCCCCCTGCCTGGACCTGCCTCTCCCCTTGGCTTTGGCCCAGCCTTGTCTCTGCTGGCAGGAGCGCTCTTGGCATGCACTTCCTGGCCTCCCCTCGCCTGCGCACAGCTGCTGCCCACTCATGCTGCTGGCACAAACGTGTCCTCACCAGCAGCACCACCCCTTGGGATGCTTCTCCTGGTGTTTTCTGGCACATCACACCCACAAATGTCTCAGGCTCTACACAGTGTACCCTAATGCCATCAAGACTTAAAGAGGTAGAACCCACCTATATTTCTGGAGTGACAAGGGGATCCCAGCAGTTAACTGTCTGGAGGCTGAAGGGAGTCTAACTGGGAAGGAATGGCAAAAACACCCCATTGGGACTGGCCTGTGCATTCTCAGCATAGACTGTTTCAGGAGAGGGAACTTCAAAGTTCCAAGAGGGCACTACCGCTGGGGCTTTGGCATACCTGCCTTTGAGATGGAGGATCTTAAACAGTTGTCTACCTTGCTTGGCCTTCCACAGAATCCTTCTGTTGTGGGTTTGCTGAGGGTTGAAGAACAGCAGGTGCCAATGGCTACCATGGTGGCGCACCTGAGGTAGCATCATGCTAACCGGGACTCCCTGATTGCCATCCATGAGCTGGTTCATTGACTGGAGAGCCAAGGTGTAGTTGTAGAACTTGGTAGTGTGGTTTAGTGATGGACTTGTCAGTACTAAGGTAAAGATGCATGACCTGGTTTACACATCCTTGAGCAGTATAAGGCAAAATGCAATTCTTTTTGCCTTCTGCATCTATAGCACAGGAAGCATGACTTTGCCCTACTCTATTGACTGGGCAGGTCTTTTCACATTACTCTGTTTATGTTTCTGTTACTGGAAGGGGACAATTTCCCAAAAGAGGCCTAGCTTGTGGGTACAACTACAGCCACTTGAAGAAATATTTTCTTTACTTTTCTTCCAGAGTTTTCCACAGAAGACCCATGAGAGACCATGGATGTCCAGGTGTTTACTAATATTCAAGCTGAATTTCTCAGATTCCAATGGTTATTTCAATTTTATTTCAATTTTATTTTATTTTATTTTATTTTATTTTATTTTATTTTATTTTATTTTATTTTATTTTATTTTATTTTATTTTATTTTATTATTTTGTTCCCAAAGTACAACTGACTTGTCTTAGAAAGGGTTTCATGTGCTGGGCTGAGCTGCAGTTACAGGGACAAAGACCACTGCTGGCAGTGGAGGTGTAAGACCTCCAGACTCTGCTTTTTCTCCTGATAGAGGTCTCCAAAGAAGTCACCCTGGATGAACAGCAATAGGAGAACAATGCTCAAAACTGAAATGCAGCAAAATTCAGACTTTGAAACAAGAAGTTTTTATTAGGTGCTTTTTGAAATCTTCTTCTTTAACTACATCATGCAAGCTCTGCAATTAGCTGAACAAATCCTGAAGTCTTTAAGAAAATTGTGGTAGAGATGTTAGGAGTTTCTCCATTTTAATGAGGTCCATGGTTATTTTGGTGCTCAGTCTATGAAGCTCAGGTACTGAGAGGAGAGTGATGTAAGCGCTTGAGCATGTCAAGTCAGGAGGCACAAAAGTTGAAGTGACTTGGAGTATTAATGGGCCCCACTGAGGGCTGTTACTAACGAAGCCTCCCCAGGGCCTTGCTAGGACAGATAATTGGAGGCCATGATTACAGACAGACAAAGCGCTATGCTGAGAAATGTCTTGGCTTCTTTTAGTGAAGCAGAAGATTCAAGGCCTGCCACCAGCTGCTGGAGGGGAGATCTTGTACCCCGTGTCTGGCTCAGGGCTCTTCCTGGCGATCTGTGGGATGTTCTGGGCAGCGTGATGCCATGAGAAGAACACTGGAATGACACCTTCCAGCCTCTGCAAGGATTGCAAGGAAGGAAGGAGGCCCCACTGTAATGACTACATCTCATCACCTCATAAGCTCTAGACAAGGGGAAAAAAATTCAGGGCTGTTGAGGCTTTCCATTCTTGCCAGCACCCTCTGCCTTCTCCTCTGCAAGCTTTCCAATGCTGTCCCACACTTTGCCCTATTTTCTTGAAGTCTGCAGAAACCCATCTCTGTTTACCACCTTGCTCTCATCCCAGCATTTCTTCCTCGTCGAGGCCAGTGCCAACCTTCCATATTGCATTCTGTGGCAGCTTATTCTCTCCTCTTCTTTGCTAATATCAAAGGAAGCTCCATCAGGGTGGAAACCACTCCTGAAGAGGCATCCCAACCCATCAGGCTCCTTGCGGCCTGGCAGCCAACCAGACACAAGTCACCTCAGCAGCCTCTTCCATGCCATGGGCCTACTGCTGGCCTTGCAGCTTCGTGGCTACACACAGCCAAGCCTTGTGCCTCCTGCTGTGCAGTCATGGACTCAAGCAGAAGGGACAGGACAACCCATATGGGGGCTTTCTTTCTGTCTGGATCCTCCTGGGTTTGTAGGCAGAGGGGATCCCCCAGTCAGCATGCCAACCAGGTGCCTTCTGCTGGCCTAGCAGGGCCACTGGCACATGTCCGCACAAAAGTACAGATCCCAGGGAGAAGGTAAGGGTGACCTGTCAGCTTCAGACAGAAGTGACCTCACAGTCCCTTTCCGTGACACGTTCCTGCTGCTGCCCTATCAAGTGCAGAGGCAGAAGTGACCTCACAGTCCCTGCCACAGTCACATTCCTCCTGCTGGGGCAGGAGATCCTGAGGTAGAGCTGACCTCTCTCTACTCTCCTAGGGACTAGATTTGACCTTTCTTGGTTAGAGATTAAGCAAAGTTTTAGATGGAGCGTTTGGTGTTCTGCTTGTGGTGTCAGGTCTCTGGTTAGGGTATGGGCACACATTATGCTTAAGGGTTTTGTTTACATCTGTCAAGAAGTCTAGGATGAAATAGAGCAATTTAATGTTAGTGTTAGGGGCAGTGATTCAGGTGAGCAAGAGAGTAAATGTAAGGGAAAGGGGCTATGGGCTGAGTTTTTCTTCAGGTGATACTTTGATTTCTGCATTACAATAGTGGAGTCCTGTCAGGGTGTTTGTGTAATGTTTAGGTTTAGGGATTATTGTTACTGTTGAAAATAGTTTATAGGCCCTACAAGACTGTTTGAAGTCAGTGTTACAGCAGCCTCAACATGACATGAACCCTCTTACCTCTGCAAAGGTAAGCTTCTGAGCTCCTCCTCTTTTCTCTTCCCTCCCCCAAATCTCACATATGTCCTGGCCAGGTTACTCCTGACCTCCCCATATCAGTCATCTAACTGGGATCAGCTTTCTGATGGCTTTCATTATATCAAAGTACCTGTCTCACCTCTGCTGGCTACTCTATTCCATAGTATTAGACTGCTCTATTCTCTACACTCTGTTGGCCATTCTAGTCTGTTACTATGAAAGCCTCGCATGGGAACTGTTACAGCAGATAACTAGAGGCCCTGATTACAGACAGTCAAAGACACTGTGCTGAGAAAAGTCTCGGTTTGTTTTGCCGAAGCAGAAGGCCAAGGCCTGACCCCAGCCACTGGGAGGGGAGATCCTGCACCCCCAGCACCTCCATGTCTCACTCAGGGCTCTTCCTGGAGTCTTTGGGGTAGGGGACGATGCCGATAATATCATGTGAAGGACAGTATTATGACACCATCCAGCGTTTTCACATGGTTGAAAGGAGAATACATTGTCCGAATGCCATGAGTATGTGAAATATGTTCATCTGACTCGTGTCAATATGGAACAATGCTAGGGCTGCATGGTATGATGAATGTGACTTTCTGTCTTACATACCCTTGGATAACCACACGTCTAAGTGAAACAGAGTCTAGAAGTTTGTGTCAATAGAGGGTTTGAAGGGTAAATCGTGAGACTCGGGTCTAGGGGATAAGAGAACAAAGGAGTTTCCAAAAACTGCTGACTTTTCCATGGGACAAGTCTCTGATATCTGGGATAAGAGAACAAAGGGGTTTCAAAATAACTGCTAACTATTGCATGTGGCGCTGCACGGGTCTCTGATATCCAGCTAAGATATGACCAAATAAGAAGAAGGGGGGAAGATGAAGAACAATCGAAGGACAAAGCCTGGAAGGAAGACTATGAGCCTTCAGTACGAGCGACCCCTCAGAGGAACCACTGGAGACCGATACGCATGCGCACATGGGGTGGTTTGGATCCTGGGAAACTAATTATAATAACCCTGCCTTTTCCAAAAAGTGGTGTAGAATATGTATTAGCCTAGGAGCATAAAAACCAGCCACCTGATGTAATAGGTGTGTGTCTTGGTGGATCAGAGACTTTCGGCACACCCAGTGCTGTTTCCTTGCCTCTATTCCTTTAATAAATTGTAAACTTTAATTGCAATCCTATTTGGGACTCAGTCATTTATTGCAAGTATAACATGTCTCCTCATAAGCCATGGCCAAGGGGACAAAGGTGTCAGTGCTGCTACAGCCTTCCATTCTTGTCAAAGCCCTCTGCCTTCTCCTCTGCAGACTTTCCTATGCTGTCCCACACCTCTCTGAAGGCTGCAGACAGGCACTTCTCTTCCCCACCTTGCTCTCACTCCTGTATTGCCATGATTTCCGTGACGCCTCTCCACTCCTGCCAGCTGTTCCTTCAAACACAAGGGTGTGGGCTGATCCAAACTCCCTCTGGGTGACCTCTGGACCCACAGCACCAGTTCCAGTGCCTCACCTCCAAATCAAGAATTTCATCTGACAACCCACTCTAAATCTACCCTCTTTAAGTTTAAAGCCATTCCCCTTGTCCTATCAGTGCACACCCTGAGTAAAAGTCTCTCCCCAGCTTTTCTGTTGGCCCACTTTAAGTACTGGATGGATGCTATAAGGTCTCCTCAGAGCCTTCTCCAGGCTGAACAACCCCAACTCCCTCAGCCTGTTTTAATAGGAGAGGTGCTCCAGCCCCTTGATCATCCTTGTAGTCCTTGTCTGGACTGACTCTAATAGCTTCAAGTCATTCTTGTACTGGGAGCCCCAGAGCTGAACGCAGTACTCCAGGTGGTGTCTCATGAGAGCAGGTGGGAGTCTCATGAGATTCCCGCAAGCAACCTCTCAAGCCTGTCCAGTTCCTTACCACCAAGAAGGAACATGACGACCTATAGCCAGGTCTTCTTCCTGTAAGGGTCCTACTGGGTATGTAGGCAGAGGGGATCTCACAGTCGGCATGGCAATCGAGTGTCTGCTTGTACTGGGTCTGACAGGGATGGAGTTAACTTGCCCTGCAGCAGCCCACATAGTATTGTGCTCTGTGCAAGGTGAAGTTGCTCAAGGAGTCCTCCTAGCTTGGCATTAGCCACAATTGAGCTGAAAATGTACTCCGTGTCATCATAAAGGGAGATAAAAAAGAGGGTCAATGTTGTTGACCCAAGTGCCCATCACTGAGGGGTGCTGCTGGTATCTGGGTGGCAGGAGGACTTTGTACCACTAGTGTCCAGCCACCCTCCCCCTCACATCATCATCCCTTTCTTCAGTCCAAATATCACCAGTCTGGCTAAAGGGAGACTCCAGAAGACCATGGCAAAGGCCTTGATAAAGTCCAGGTTCACCACATTGCCTTCTTTCCCCTTCCCTACTGCTTCAGCAATTTCTTTATTTTTTATGCCACGTACCTGAAGATGGCTGTGGCAGGACTTTCCCCATCATGTCAGCAGGAGCAGAGGTGACAGTTGCAATTCTCCTCGCCCTTTTATTTAATTATTTATTTACTGTCATTCCATAAGATGCTTTTGATGCCTGCCTTTTCCAAGTCCCCAGAAATCTCTGAGCCAAACCTCTGACAGAAAGCCCAGTCCAGAAAGTCATGGTAGTGTGACATGGAGGAGAGGAGCATGTGCATTGAATCTGTGCAAGAGGCATGACAGAAATCTCACAGGGACAACAGGGGTTGTTTCTGGAGTCACACAGGGCAGCGTCAGGGCTCTGTGAGGTGCCTATGTCTGAGCTGGCCTCCCATGCTCCTCATACACATGGGGCTGTTGGGAGACACAGGTCCCTGCCTTGCACATCCACATGCAGTGCACTGCAGTGCCTGCAGTGTCCCTTTGGCTCCTGCAGCCACTGCCAGAGGCTGGGAGGCACCTCAGCCCTGCGGTGCCTCACCCTGCTCTGCCCTCCTCCGAGATACCCCAAGGCATGAGGAATGGGCACAGAGACGTTCAAGGAAGCACATCCCAGAGCTGCCTTCAGGTGGCTTCCCAGGGGACGTTACTTGGTTTTGTGACACTATCTGTCCAGCTGGCCTTCATGAGACTTCTAGGAATAGCTGATGGCCTTTGTGCTCCTTTGTGTTCATCTCTCCACACACATATGATGTGCCTGCTGGAACCAGCATTGGGTTTCTCTTTCCATGTCTTCCATGCACATACATCAGGCCCTGCTCTTCTGGGAAATCCTATCCCCCGAAGAGCAAGTGAACAATGAGCAATGGCCTACTCAGTCATTGCTGAACCCCCTGCCCGTACACCCCACAGCTCTGAGCTTGTGATGGCAATCTCCAGAGTATGAAAAATGACCAAAAGATAACCTTGTTCCTGAAATGCTTTATGAGTCATATGCAGAAGACAATGGGCTTCTTTTTTTTTTTTTTTTTTTTTTTTTTTTTTTAAAGATTATCAGGTCTTATCAGGTCATCAGTTTCCTCAAGGCATCCTTGAGTTCCTGGTTCCTCATGCTGTAGATGATGAGGTTCACTGCTGGAGACACCACTGAGTACAGAACTGTCACCACAAGGTCAAGGGATGGGAAAGAGATGGAGGGGGACTTCAAGTGGGCAAACAGGACAGTGCTGACAAAGAGGGAGACCACGGCCAGGTGAGGGAGGCACGTGGAAAAGGCTTTGTGCCTGCCCTGCTCAGAGGGCATCTTCAGCACTGCCCTGAAAATCTGCACATAGGATAACACAATGAAAACAAAAGAACTGAAGAGTAAAGAAAAACTGAAAACAAGTAGCTCAAATTCTCTTATGTAGGAATTTGAGCAGGAAAGCTTGAGGATCTGGGGGATTTCACAGAAGAACTGGTCCACAGCATTGCCGTGGCAGAGGGGCAGGGAAAATGTACTGGCTGTGTGCAGGACACCATGGAGAAAGCCACTGCCACAGGCAGCTGCTACCATGGTGGCACAAGCTCTGCTGCCCAGGAGGCTCCCGTAATGCAGGGGCTTGCAGATGGCAACATAGCGGTCGTAGGCCATGATGGTGAGAATATAAAACTCTGCTGTAATCAAGATGACAAATATAAAGACCTGTGCAGCACAGCCTTGATAGAAGATGGTCCTGGTGTCTCAGAGGGAATTGGCCATGGCTTTGGGCAGAGTGGTGGAGATGCAGCCCAGGTAAAGGAGGGCGAGGTTGAGGAGGAAGAAGTACATGGGGGTGTGCAGGCGGTGGTCGCAGGCTACGGTGGTGAGGATGAGTCCGTTGCCCAGGAGGGCAGCCTGGTAGATGCCCAGGAAGAGTGCAAAGTGCAGGAGCTGCAGCTCCTGCATGTCTGCAAATGCCAGCAGAAGGAACTCACTCACAGAGCTGATGTTGGGCATTGTCTGACATTGAACACAGTTTTCTGTTAAGGAGGAGTATGTAGAGCAAAATCAGAAAACCTCTCTGAGGAAAACCTATTTCAAGTCTAAAAGCACCCTCCAGCTCGAGCCTCTCTCTTTGCAGGAAAACCTTTCTGCAGCTCTCTTGCTTGAGCTGTGGCTGGGGCTGACTGAGAGTGGCACTGGGAGCAGGGGCTGCTTTGGGCTGCAGAGGAGTCCTTCCTGCTGTGCAGCAGAAGGAAAGCAGGAACGTGGGGGAAACTCAAGTGCAATCCACTTATCAGATCAATGAGCTTTGCAGTGTTGTTACAAGCAACTCTTCTGAAAACACTGTAGAGCAAGGGGTAAATTCTTTGCTTTATTTTCTAGTAGTTAGCCCTATAATTCTTAGGACGATGATCACACTTCCGTGTTTTTCCAAGATGAAAGTGGAGACGCTGAGAGCAGAGAAGCCCCAGTCGAAGTGAGGCTGCACAGAATCCTCACCTCATTTCTGGTATACCTGATCAGAATCTCAGCTCTTCCCTCCTAGCCGGGGGTGCCGAGGCCTCACTCCAGCTGCCCACAGACAGCCATCCAGCAGCACGGAGAGCGCCTTAGCATGGAGGTGTCTTCTCCTTCAGGATCCTGGATAACACAAGTATGCCATGAGAGAGGTAAGACCTGACGGAGAGGAACATGCAGCCCAGGAGAACACCCCACAGACAGAGTTGGATATTCACAAGCTGGGGTGTCCCAATATCCCACTGCAGTGTCTGGAGGAGGTTTGGCCACCCTGCTTGTGGAAGACCAGGGGCAGCTGGGATATGGCACTCCAAGTGGTTTCTGCCAGACTTCCTCATGTTGCAGTGCAACCCAGCAGCAGTCTCAAAGCCTACTGCATTGCTCACTGCCCTCCCATAAGCAAGACCCAGGAGGAGACCCTTCCAGGACCTGCAGCTGCATGGCCCTGCAGCCAGACACTTACCTCGTCAAGGGCTGTGCAGATTTCTCCTGCAGGCAGCTCTCAGCATCCTCCCACTGCCAACTGCCTCCAAGCCCTCTCTCCTTCTCTCCTCTCCTTGTGCCAGCTGCGGTCAGAGCTCCCAGCCCTGCTGCACTGTGCAGAGGAGCTGCTCCTGGGCAGAGCTGTCTCTCTGCACCAGGGTCCTCTTGCCACGAGCTCTCTGTCCCAGGAGCCCGGCCCAGCTCAGCACCAGAGACCCAGCCCAAAGCATTGTAATGACTCCTCTGGTAGCTTTGGTGATGAGCCCATGAACCTCAGGCACTCAGAGACAATTGAAGACATCTCTCCAGAAGTCTAAATAAGATGCAAGTTTCCTGGAGTTTCCCCCTGAGGCGAGCACTGACACAGCCTCCCTTGGAGCTCGTTAGAGCAGAATATTGGAGGCAGTGAGGACAAGTAGACAAAGGCAATGTGAAGGTGACACTGAGGTGTAGACAAAGTGGATGTGTTTCACCAAGCACAAGGGTAGGCCTTGATGCCCACCCTCTGGGAAGGGAGATATTTTCCTTTCATACCTTGCTCAGGGCTCCCCCTGCGGCAGTAGGAGATGAGAATTTCTTTCTCTTCAAGTCCAGTCTCAACATCCTGAAGTCAATTTTGTAGCATTATTTCTTTGTCATGCCATTTTTCCCTACAGAGGAAAGCTAAAACATCTCCAAAAACACCCTTCAGGCAGTCTCAGGCTACTTTTGCTCTACTTGGATGCTCCATGCCACTGGGCCAGAGAAACCCAAGTCTCTCAGACACTCTATACACAGCAGGTGCTTTAGGCCCTGAACCCCACCTTGGCACAACCTCTCTGGGCACAGTCCTGCATCTCTCGTAAATGAGGAGCTACTCACTGGGACAGCCTTGTGCAGGTGGGGTAACACCATATTGGAGCTGAGTCTGATAACTCGTATTTTCTTGATGGACATGCTCCTCATAAGGCAGCTCTGTAGGATGCTGGCCTGGCTCCTGGTGAGCAGGCACCACTGTTCATATGGCATCCCTCATGGTGCTCCCCTCCTCCTCCTGGGTGCTGCTCACTCAGCAGGATCCCCGTCTGCCCTGATATGTGGGGTTCCTCTTCCTCTTCTGTAGGACTAGGCTCTTCTCCTTGTAAATGTCAAGAGGTTTTTGTATGTAAGATCCTGCAGTTTCTCAAGGTTCCCCTGGACAAATGCCCCACTCTGTGAACTGTTAATGTCTGCAGGGAGATGTCTCATCCTAACTGTGCTGTCTCTCACAAGATAAAAGCATCAGCAGCTGCAGAGATTTTGGGCAGTAGAGGAGTAACCAGTTGAATGGAGCTCCAGCACAGTGTCATAGAAGGGTAGAGGATGGAAGGCTGCCAGATTCCACCTTTCTGTTCTTCTCATGTATGCTGTTATTTCTCGGAAGCTGAGTCCTAAATGTTGTTAGGCTGTGCAAAGAAAAAATTTAGAAGGGCCAAAGCCCAACTGGAGCTCAATACATCTATTACTTTTAAAGACAATAAAAATGTTTTTTGTTTGTTTGTTTGTTTTTTAAATATAAATACATAAGGAAAAAAAAAAAAGAGAGAGAGAGAGAGAGAGAATTAAGGGGAATCTTCATCCTATATTGGATGTGAGAAAACAGAATAAGAAGAGATGAGGAAAAGACTGAGGTACTTAGTGCAATCTTTACCTCAATATTTAGCAGCAAGACCAGTTGTTCCCCTTGTACTCAACCCCCTGAGCTGGTAGATAAAGATATTGAATAGAATGAAGCCCTCATAATCCACAAGGAAATGGTTAGAGAACTGCTATTCTGCTTCGATGTACTCAAGTCTATTTGGGCTCCACACATTGGTACTGAGGGAGCTGGCTGAAGTGCTCACCAAGCCTCTTTCCATCATTTGCCAACAGTCCTAGCTATCAGGGGAGGTCCCAGTTGACTGGTGACTAGCAAATGTGACAGCCATGTAAAAGAAAGGCCAGAAGGAAGATCTGGAGAACTACAGGCCTGTCAGTCTGACCTCTGAGCTGGGGAAGCTCATGGAGCAGATTGTCTTGAGTACCATCACACAACACTTTCAGGACAATCAGGTGATGAAGCCCAGTCAGCATGGGTTTATCAAAGCCAGGTCCTGCTTGATAAATCTGATCTCAATCTATGGGAAGGTGATGCGTGTAGTGGGTTTATGTGTCAAGGTTTTGGTAGCAGGGAGCCATAGGGGTGGTTTCTGTGAGAAGGATCTAGAAGCTGCCCCATGTTTGGGAAGGGCCCCACTGCTGACCAGAGCTGAGCCAATAAGCGATGTTGTTTTGCACCTCTGTGAGAGCATATTTAAGACAGGGAAAAAAACGCTGCACCACACAGCTGCTGGGAGAGGGAGAGGAGTGAGGAATGGCCTTGCAGGTGCCAAGATCAGTGCAGAAGGAGGGGGAGAGGTGCTCCAGGCTCCGGAGCAGAAGTCCCCTGCGGCCTGTGGTGAGGACCATGGTGAAGCAGGATGTCCCCCTGCAGCCCATGGAGTACCACGGTGGAGCAGGGTTCCATGGTGCATTCCGTGGAGGAGACCATGGTGGAGCAGGTGGCCCTGCACTGATGGAAGCTGCCGCCTGTGGAAGATCCCTGCCCGAACAGGTCCCAGGCTGGACCTGTATCCTGTGGAGAGGAGACCACACAGGAGCAGGTGACCTGGCAGGAGCTGCTGCTCGTAGGGGAGCCAGGGTGGAGCAGTTTGCTCCTGAGGGATGGACCCTGTGGTACAGACCCATATCTGGAACAGTTCTGGAAGAGCTGCTGCCTGTGGGAAGCCCACACCAGATCAGTTCATCAAGGACTGCATCCCGTGGGTGGGACCCCACAGCAAAGGGGACAAGAGTGACCGAGAAGGAGCGGCAGAGAAACGCTGTAGACTGACCATAACCCCCATTCCCCCATTCCCCTGCACCGCTTGGGGGGAGGAGGTGGAAGAGGGTGGATGGGGGGAGAAGGTGCTTTTGGTTTCTTTCCTTTGTTTCTCACTTCTCTAGCTTGTTAGTAATAAGCAATAAATCTTACTATCTTCTTATGCCGAGTCTGTTTTGCCCATTACAATAATTACTGCATGATTTTCTCATCCTCATCTCAATCTTTGAGCCCTTTTCACATATTTTCTCCCCATTCCTCTTTGAGGAGGGGGAGTGAGAGAGTGGCTGTGGTGGAGCTCGGCTGTCCACTCGAGCAGAACCATGAAAATGTGCTCAGTGGATGAGGGAATGGCTGTGGATGTGGTCTACCTAGACTTCAATAAGGTTTCTGAAGCCATTTCCCACAGCATTCTCCTTGAGAAACTGGTTGCTAAAGGCCTAGATAGATGTACGCTTCATTGGGTTAAAAACTGGCTGGGTGGCCAGGTCCAAAGAGTTGTGAATGGAGATAAATGCAGCTGGAGGCCACTCAAGAGTGGTGTTCCCCAGGGCTCAGTACTGGCTCCAGTTCTCTTCAATATCTGCAGTGATGATCTGGGTGAGGGGATCGAGTGCACCATCAGCAAGTTTGTAGACAAGACTGTCCTGGTTTCAGTTAGAAAAGAGTTAATTTTCTTCCTAGTAGCTGGTGGAATGCTGTGTTTTGGCTTAGAATGAGAAGAGTGCTGATAGCACCCCAATGTTTTCATTGTTGCAGAGCAGTGCTTCTACCAAGCCAAGGACATCTCAGCCTTTTGCTCTGTCCTGCCAACAGGCAGGCTGGGGGTGCAGTAAGAGCTGGGAGGGGACAGACCCAGGACAGGTGACCCAAACTAGCCAAAGGGGTATTCCATACCATCTGACGTCATGCTAAACAATATATAGGGGTGGCTAGCCGGGGGAGGGGGCTGGACTGCTTGGGGTTAGGCTGGGCATCTGGTCAGCGGGTGGTGAGCAATTGCGTTGCGCATCACTTTGTTTGTACATATTATTATTAGTAGTACTATTATCATCATTGTATTATTATTATTATTATTATTATTATTATTATTATTATTATTATTATTTATTATTGTTTTCCTGTCTTATTAAACTGTCTTTATCTCAACTCGCAGGCTTCACTTTCCATTTCTCTCTCCCGTCCCAGAGAAGGAGGGGGAGGGTGAGCGAACGGCTGTGTGGTGTTTAGCTGCCGGCCGGGTTAAACCACGACAGTCTTTTTGGCACCCAACATGGGGCCCGAAAGGTTGAGATAACGACAGATCTGACCAGAGGGTGTTAAACTAAAATTGGTATAAGTATTAGACCTGCTTAATAGTCACTTGTCATAATGCTGATTGCTTTAATCTCAACTCTGCTGCGCCTGTTTTCCAAATTGAGTATTATAGCACGTTATTTTCCGTATTTGCTCTCTGTCATGTTTTTATCCTCTCTGGGCCCTGGTCTCAGATCATTATGGTACTGTGTGTTGTAGCAATGGCTTACGAGACGATGAGATATCTGGTCATGACTCTAACTTGGTATTTGTACTCAGTAACATCGTCGACTCTGTACCTTGGAAACTGTATCTTGGAAACTATTAGCAATTATACCTATTGCTTTTTTCCATTAGGGAGTCAATCTGTGGAGGGGAAAGGGGAAGATATTTTTTCTTATTTGATTACTCTCCCTTTCTCCTTCACCACCCCTGTATCCTCCTTGATCACTCTCCCTTCCTCCTTCACCACCCTCTTATCCTCCGAGCTTATTACAATAGATCTCCAAGATATTGAATATCCTTGGGATACTCAGACCAGCATAGTCTTGTTGTTCTGCCTCCTGAATGCACTTCAGGTTCTGCTTAAAGTTAAACAACTATTTAGGAAGTTCATCCGGAGATCTGCCCGGAGGCAGTATAGTTGTGGGTGGCAGGGAGTATGGGAGGATATGGGCAGGCATCTAGAGCAGTTGGCACCCCCAGTGTTTTGGAAATTCACCCCTGAACAACTGCAAAATCCTCAAAAACTGGCAGAATGCTTGAAAAAAATGTGTCACGATTCTGGCAGTTCCAAAGTAACACAAATCATTGTAACGTGCTGGGGCCTGGCTCATGCCTATCGAGCTGCCATTGATACTGCTGTCAACTTAGTGACAGACCCTGCGGCCACTCCAAGCCCTGTGACAGATCCAACGGCCACTGTGACCCCTACGGTGGACTCTGCAGCTGCTCCTGCAGCCACTCCAGTTCCAGCTCCTGCAGCTACTCCAATCCCAGCTCCTGCAGCTGCTCCAGCTCCAGTTCCTGCAGCCGCTCCAGCTCCAGCTCCTGCAGCCGCTCCAGCTCCAGTTCCTGCAGCCGTTCCAGTTCCAGTTCCTGCAGCTGCTCCAGCTCCGGTTCCTGCAGCTACTCCAGTCCCAGCTCCTGCAACTGCTCCAACTCCAGTTCCTGCAGCCGCTCCAGCTCCTGCAGCTGCTCCAGCTCCTGTGGCTGGGTCAGAGAAACGAGCTGTAGCAGTGCAAGTTGACCCTGCAGAGGGTATTCCAACCCCTTTGGCAGACCCTGTAACAAGGTCAGAGAAACGAGCTGTAGCAGTGCAAGTTGACCCTGCGGAGGGTATTCCAACCCCTTTGGCAGACCCTGTAACGGGGTCAGAGAAACGAGCTGTAGCAGTGCAAGCTGCCCCTGTAGAGAAGGTGAAAAAATGGTATAGAGATTCAGGTCGTTTAGAACGCAGAGAGTCTTCTGCCAAATCTAGGTATAGAGATGACGACGACGCTGGGCCATCAAGGATTCAGGAGGAGGAAGATGAGGATGCCGAAAAATCAACAGTAACTACCTGAAGCCTATACGAGCGCGAGCTACGAGGGAACGGGGAAACCCTGGCTGCACGTACAGACTGGGCGATGAGATGCTGGAGAGCAGCCTAGAAGAGTGGGATCTGGGGGTCATGGTAGATAGCAAGTTGAATATGAGCCAGCAGTGTGCCCTGGCAGCCAGGAGGGCCAACCGTGTCCTGGGGTGCATCAAGCACGGCATCGCTAGTAGGTCAAGGGAGGTGATTGTCCCGCTCTACTCTGCGCTGGTGCGGCCTCACCTCGAGTACTGTGTGCAGTTCTGGGCACCACAGTATAAAAAGGACATGAAACTGTTGGAGAGTGTCCAGAGGAGGGCTACGAAGATGGTGAAAGGCCTGGAGGGGAAGACGTACGAAGAACGGCTGAGGTCACTGGGCCTGTTCAGCCTGGAGAAGAGGAGGCTGAGGGGAGACCTCATCACAGTCTACAACTTCCTCGTAAGGGGGTGTCGAGAGGCAGGAGACCTTTTCTCCATTAACGCCAGTGACAGGACCCGCGGGAACGGGGTTAAGCTGAGGCAGGGGAAATTTAGGCTTGACATCAGGAGGGGGTTCTTCACAGAGAGGGTGGTTGCACACTGGAACAGGCTCCCCAGGGAAGTGGTCACTGCACCGAGCCTGTCTGAATTTAAGAAGAGATTGGACTGTGCTCTTAGTCACATGGTCTGAACTTTTGGGTAGACCTGTGCGGTGTCAAGAGTTGGACTTGATGATCCTTAAGGGTCCCTTCCAACTCAGGATATTCTATGATTCTATGATTCTATGTGCGAAAAGATTTTGGTTGTTGTATAGGTGAGCAGCTTGTCACCTGGCTGCTCCGGTGCTGGGACTCTGGAGCCAATTGTGTGGAATTAGACGGCAGGGAAGCCAGGCGGCTGGGATTCCTTGCTCGAGACGCCGGCATTGACAAAGCAATTGCAGATGGAGCACAATCTAACAGCCTCTGGAGGCGTCTCCTCTCAGCTGTGAGGGAAAGGTATCCCTTCAAGGAAGAACTTTTATATCTACCAGGCAAGTCAACCACTATGGAGAAAGGAATCCAGTACCTGAGAGAATTAGCCGTACGGGAAGTGATTTATGAGGATCCAGACCTCAGACAAACATCCAAAGATCCAGATGAAGTCAGGTGTACACGACCCATGTGGCGGAAGTTTGTACGGAGTGCACCATCATCATATGCCAGCTCATTGGCAATAATGGCCTGGAAAGAGGATGAGGAACCCACAGTGGATGAAGTGGCTAAACAACTCCGGCAGTATGAAGAAAGTCTCTCCTCTTCCTTACAGGCCTGCGTCTCAGCTGTGGAGAAACTTTCTGAAAAGGTTCACCAACTTGAAGAGAATCTATCATCCTCCCCACCCGAACCAACCAGTGTCCACCGACCAAAAGAGAACACTTGGGAGAAACTTTCTGAAAAGGTTCACCAACTTGAAGAGAGATTATTCTCCTCCGCACCTGTACAAAGCAGTGTCTCAGCTATCAGGGGTAGGCGTTCATCCACACAAGGAAGACGATATGGTGGGTACTCACCCCGTGCCACCCTGTGGTTTTACTTACGAGACCATGGAGAGGACATGAGAAAATGGGATGGAAAATCTACTGCGACCCTAGAGGCACGGGTACGTGAGTTGCAAAAGAAAACAATCGGGAAAAAGGGATTCTCTGAAAAGTTTGCTGCTCCAACTTCCAGCAGACAGTCCTTTAAACACAGAAACGAAGAAGATTCTGACCAGGATTAGGGGGGGCCTGCCTCCAGCCAGGGGGAGGAAAGGGACAATCGAGTTTATTGGACTGTGTGGATTCAATGGCCTGGCACGTCAGACGCACAGAAGTAGAAGGCTTTAGTAGACACCGGTGCACAATGTACTCTAATGCCATCGAGCTATAAAGGGCCAGAGCCCATCTGTATTTGTGGAGAGACAGGGGGATCCCAGCAGTTGACTGTATTGGAGGCTGAAGTGAGTCTGACTGGGAATGAGTGGGAAAAGCACCGCATTGTGACTGGCCCGGATGCTCCATGTATCCTTGGCATAGACTATCTTAGAAGAGGATATTGCAAGGACCCAAAAGGGTTCCGGGGGGCTTTTGGTATAGCTGCCTTAGAGACAGAGGGCATTAAACAATTCTCTACCTTGCCTGGTCTCTCAGAGGACCCCTCTGTTGTGGGGTTGCTGAGGGTCGAAGAACAGCAAGTGCCAATCGCTACCACAACTGTGCACCGGCGGCAATATCGCACTAACCGAGACTCCCTGATTCCCATCCATAAGCTAATTCGTCGATTGGACAGCCAAGGAGTGCTCAGCAAGACTCATTCACCTTTCAATAGTCCCATATGGCCAGTGCAAAAGTCTAATGGCGAGTGTAGACTAATAGTGGACTATCGTGGCCTGAACGAAGTGACGCCACCACTGAGTGCTGCAGTGCCGGACATGCTGGAACTTCAGTACGAACTTGAATCGAAGGCAGCCAAGTGGTATGCCACAATTGATATCGCTAATGCATTTTTCTCCATCCTTCTAGCAGCAGAGTGCAGGCCACAATTTGCTTTCACTTGGAGGGGAGTCCAATATACTTGGAATCGACTGCCCCAGGGGTGGAAACACAGCCCTACCATTTGCCATGGGCTGATCCAATCTGCGCTAGAGCAGGGGGAAGCTCCTGAACACCTGCAGTACATCGATGACATTATTGTGTGGGGTGACACAGCAGAGGAAGTTTTCGAGAAAGGGAAGAAAATAGTCCAAATCCTTCTGAAAGCCGGTTTTGCCATAAAACAAAATAAAGTCAAAGGACCTGCACGAGAGATCCAGTTTTTAGGAATAAAATGGCAAGATGGACGTCGTCAAATCCCAATGGATGTGATCAACAAAATAACAGCTACATCTCCACCAACTAGCAAAAAAGAAACACAGACTTTCCTAGGTGTTGTGGGGTTTTGGAGAATGCACATCCCAAACTACAGTCTGATTGTAAACCCGCTCTACCAAGTAACCAGTAAGAAGAATGAGTTTGAATGGGGCCCTGAACAACGACAAGCCTTTGAACAAATCAAGCAGGAAATAGTCCATGCAGTAGCCCTTGGGCCAGTTCGAACAGGACCAGATGTAAAGAATGTGCTCTACACTGCAGCCGGGGAGAACGGCCCCACCTGGAGCCTCTGGCAGAAAGAACCTGGGGAAACTCGAGGTTGGCCCCTGGGCTTTTGGAGTCGGGGATACAGAGGATCCGAGGCCCACTATACTCCAACTGAAAAGGAGATACTGGCAGCATATGAAGGAGTTCGATCTGCTTCGGAGGTGGTCGGTACTGAAGTGCAGCTCCTCCTAGCACCCCGATTGCCGGTACTAGGCTGGATGTTCAAGGGAAGGGTCTCCTCTATGCATCATGCAACTGATGCTACATGGAGCAAGTGGGTTGCACTGATTACTCAGCGGGCTCGAATAGGAAACCCCAGTCGCCCAGGAATCTTGGAAGTGATTATGGACTGGCCAGAAGGCAAATACTTTGGGATATCATCAGAGGAGGAGGTGGGTCGTGCTGAAGAAGCCCCACTGTACAACCAGTTACCAGAGAATGAAAAGAAATATGCCCTGTTCACTGATGGGTCCTGTCGTATTGTGGGGAAGCATCAGAGATGGAAGGCTGCTGTATGGAGTCCTACGCAATGAGTTGCAGAAGCTGCTGAGGGAGAAGGTGAATCGAGTCAGTTTGCAGAAGTGAAGGCCATTTAGCTGGCTTTAGACATTGCTGAACGAGAAAAATGGCCAGTTCTCTATCTCTACACCGATTCGTGGATGGTAGCAAATGCCCTGTGGGGATGGTTACAGCAATGGAAGCAAAACAACTGGCAGCGTAGGGGCAAACCCATCTAGGCTGCTGCATTGTGGCAAGATATTGCTGCTCGGGTAGAGAACCTGGCTGTGAAAGTATGCCACGTAGATGCTCATGTGCCCAAGAATCGGGCTACTGAAGAACATCAAAACAACCAGCAGGTGGATCAGGCTGCTAAGATTGAAGTAGCTCAGGTGGACCTGGATTGGCAGCATAAAGGTGAATTATTTATAGCCCGATGGGCCCATGACACCTCAGGCCATCAAGGTAGAGATGCAACATACAGATGGGCTCGTGATCGAGGGGTGGACCTGACCATGGACGCTATAGCACAGGTTATTCATGACTGTGAAACATGTGCTGCAATCAAGCAAGCCAAACGGTCAAAGCCTCTTTGGTATGGAGGACGATGGCTGAAATATAAATATGGAGAGGCCTGGCAGATTGATTACATCACACTCCCTCAAACTCGCAATGGCAAGCGCCACGTACTTACAATGGTAGAAGCAACCACCGGATGGCTGGAAACATATCCTGTGCCTCATGCCACCGCCCAGAACACTATCCTGGGCCTTGAAAAGCAAGTCCTATGGCGACATGGTACCCCAGAAAGAATGGAGTCAGACAATGGAACTCATTTCTGAAACAACCTTATAGACACTTGGGCCAAAGAGCATGGTATTGAGTGGGTGTATCACATCCCCTATCATGCACCAGCCTCCGGGAAAGTTGAATGATACAACGGACTGTTAAAGACTACATTGAAAGCAATGGGCGCTGGGACATTCAAAAATTGGGATACGCATTTGGCAAAGGCCACCTGGTTAGTCAATACTAGGGGATCTGCCAACCGAGCTGGACCTGCCCAATCAAACCTGTTACGTACTGTAGATGGGGATAAAGTCCCTGTAGTGCATGTAAGAAATATGCTGGGTAAAACAGTCTGGGCTACTCCTGCCTCAGGAAAAGGCAAACCTATTGGTGGAATTGCTTTTGCTCAGGGACCTGGATACACTTGGTGGGTGATGCAAAAGAATGGAGAGGTCCGGTGTGTACCTCAAGGAGATTTAATACTGGGTGAGAATAGCCCATGAACTGAATTGTACCATGTTAATTACTATATAATACTGTATGTTATCACTACCATGACTACTATAGGTGACTAATTAGAATGTATGGAAAAGAGTGTAACCTGAGCATGACGTAAATGGTATGGAATAAGGGGTGGATAGATGTCCTGGTTTCAGTTAGAACAGAGTTAATTTTCTTCCTAGTAGCTGGTGGAATGCTGTGTTTTGGCTTAGGATGAGAAGAGTGCTGATAACACCCCGATGTTTTCATTGTTGCAGAGCAGTGCTTCTACCAAGCCAAGGACATCTCAGCCTTTTGCTCTGTCCTGCCAACAGGCAGGCTGGGGGTGCAGTAAGAGCTGGGAGGGGACAGACCCAGGACAGGTGACCCAAACTAGCCAAAGGGGTATTCCATACCATCTGACGTCATGCTAAACAATATATAGGGGTGGCTAGCCGGGGGAAGGGGGCCGGACTGCTCGGGGTTAGGCTGGGCATCGGTCAGCGGGTGGTGAGCAATTGCATTGTGCATCACTTGTTTGTACATATTATTATTAGTAGTATTATTTTCACCTTTGTATTATTATTATTATTATTATTATTATTATTATTATTATTATTATTATTATTATTTTCCTGTCTTATTAAACTGTCTTTATCTCAACTCACGGGCTTCACTTTCCATTTCTCTCCCCCATCCCAGAGAGGGAGGGGGGAGGGTGAGCGAACGGCTGTGTGGTGTTTAGCTGCCGGCCGGGTTAAACCACGACATCAATGTTTACAAATATCTTAGTGTGGGAGACAGAGGGATTTGGCCAACCTTTTTTCAGTGGTTTGTGGGGACAGAACATGGAGCAAATAGCCAAAACATGGAGCACAGGAAGCTCCGCACCAACATGCGAAAGAACTTCTTCACGGTGAGAGTGACAGAGCTCTGCAACAGGCTGCCCAGGGAGGTTGTGGAGTCTCCTTCTCTGGAGATATTCAAGGCCTGTCTGGATGCCTACCTGTGCAGCCTGCTCTAAGGAACCTGCTTTGGCAGGGGGGTTGGACCAGATGATCTCTTGAGGTCCCTTCCAACCCCTGCAATTCTGTGATTCTGGCTGGGGATGGGGTTTCACATGCACATGAAGTGAACCCTCGGTGTGCTTGGGGAATGGCAAATACAGGGACAGGGTGAGGTGTCTGGAGATGTGCACTCTGAGCCTGGATTCAGCAGTGTCCTGCTTCTTTTCAGGTGAACATGTGAGCATAATTATCCTACAGCTCATACACATGCCAGCAGAAGAGACCAGCCTCTATAGACAGAGTGGCTGTCCCCTCTGAAAGTACAACCTGAACTAAAGGGACAGTACTTTTGCCTCTGACGATTCACAGCATTTCACTTGGAATGCAACAGAAGTGCCCAGGATTTATGCCTTACAGACAGTCCTCAGGTGTGGTGGGGCAACTAGAACATAATATAGAAAATATAAATCCACCTATGTTCTTCATCTCTTGCTGTAGGTCAGGACTGACTCCTGCATTGTCCAGAGCAGAGTTGCCTGCTCCCATGGAGGCCCTAAGGCAGCATCACTAATATGGCATGAAAAAGACCCGCCAAAGGTCTACGGATATTTGCAGAGGGAGGCTTAAAAGAGAAATGGAAATTATTCCTCTCATATAACTCTGTGGTAAATAGTCTTCCTCTGTCTTGAGCAGGACTCCGTGGCAGAACCTGTAAATGTCCAACAGCAGCTCTGTGAGTGAGTTCCTCCTGCTGCCATTTGCAGCCATGCGGGAGCAGAAGCTCCTGCACTTCACACTCTTCCAGGGCATCTACCTGGCTGCCCTCCTGGGCAACGGCCTCATCCTCAGTGCCGTAGGCTGCAACCACTGCCTCCACACCCCCATGTACTTCTTCCTCCTCAACCTCACCCTCCTCGACCTGGGCTGCATCTCCACCACTGTCCCCAAAGCAACAGCCAATGCCCTCTGGGACACCAGGGCCATCTCCTATCAAGGCTGCGTTGCACAAGTCCCTTTCATAGTCTTCTGTTTTGATGCAGAGTATTCCCTTCTCACTGTCATGGCCTACGACCGCTACGTTGCCATCTGCAAGCCCCTGCATTATGGGAGCCTCCTGGGCAGCAGAGCTTGTGCCCAGATGGCAGCAGCTGCCTGGGGCAGTGGCTTTCTCCAAGCTGTCCTGCACATGGCCAGTACATTTTCCCTGCCCCTCTGCCACGGCAATGCTGTGGACCAGTTCTTCTGTGAAATCCCCCAGATCCTCAAGCTCTCCTGCTCAGATGCCTACCTCAGGGAAGTTGGGGCACTTGTCTTTAGTGTTTCTTTAGTTTTTGGTTGTTTTGTTTTCATTGTGATGTCCTATGTACAGATTTTAAGGGCAGTTCTGAGGATGCCCTCTGAGCATGGCCAGCACAAAGCCTTTTCCATGTGCCTCCCTCACCTGGCTGTGGTCTCCCTGTTTCTTAGCACTGGCATATTTGCCTACCTGAAGCCTCCCTCCATTTCTTCCCCATCCCTGGATCTGGTGGTGGCTGTTCTATACTCAGTGTTGCCTCCAGCAGTGAACCCCCTCATTTACAGCATGAGGAACAAGGAGATCAAGCATGCAGTAAGGAAACTATTTGAATACATCTTTCTTCAGCAGAAATAATGTGCATATAATACTAACAGGACACACAGGATTTCTGAAAAAAAGACTCCATGCAAATTCTAGAAAGTAATTTTCTTTATTATTATTTCCTCTAACTTGTGGCTTTGATTTAATGTTATTCTAAGTCTCTTAGTTTATTATTATTATTATTATTATTATTATTATTATTAAGTCAATAATTTCAAATACCTTTACAATCAATATTCATGTTTAAATAAAGACAATAAAGAAACCCGGAGAAATTCATTGGTCTCAACTGCAATCTCTTCCCATCACCAGTGCCTCCAGCTGTGAACCCCCTCATCTACAGCATGAGGAACCTGGAACTAAAGGATGCAGTGAAGACGCCATTTCAATACATGTTCTTCAGCTTCTTCACCTATAACAATTAGCCTATAATCAGAAACACCTATTTTTCTCAGAATTTTTTTCTTAGTTTACATTTGTCTGTGTTTATATTTTCACTAACTATTGTTTCTGATATAAATAATATTATTCTTAGCCTTCTACTTGTTAAAGATTTACCTATAGAACCAGGCTTCCTGTGTAGATAAAGACAATAAAGAATCCAGCAGAAATTCATTGGTCTCAGCTGCCATGTCTTCCCATCTCCTCTGGAGCTGGGGGAGCAAACCCCAACACGCAGGAGGGGCTCAGGGACAAGAGCCCAGCTGACACATGAACGAGCAGCCCCGGTGGCCCTCGGGGCTGCCCCTCACTGCCCGCTGGGTTCTGCCTCTCTGCTGCCTTCGGGTCGGGGCTGCTGCTTCCCTGGAGCCATGGCCAGCAGCAAGATGTGGCCTTTTCACTGCTGCTTTCTTTTGGCTTCCACATTGGTCTCTTGTGTTTCTTGTATTTGGGTTAGACTTTATATCTCATGTAATTTGATGCCAGTCCTGTTGTCTCTGCAGTGGCATCCGTGTCCCAGCAGGCAGCAGCAGGCACTGTGCAGTCCTCTGTCACAGCTGGCCTCCCTGCTAGCACCAAACAAAAACCAAACAGTAACAAAAGGGGCTGTTCAGGGCAAACCAGGAAGCCTGGATGCCTCTTCCAATGCTACTGTCTGGAATAGAGAGAAGGGGTTCCTCCCTGCTCTTCTGTTTTCTGGGCCTCTTCATGGAGTAAAGAACACAGGCTGAAAATCCCAGGGTGATCTGTGAGGGATCAAGGACTGCACCAAGAGCTCTCTTTATGGTGGCACTTGCCAAAGTAGACAACTGGATTCATCTGCATGGGACTACACCCCCTGCAGCGGGGCTGATGGCCGATGCAGGCCTGGAGAGGAATCTGGAGCTGCCAGGAGAAGTCAGAAGATCTGCAGGAACAAGGTGTTCAGTGGGCAGTGATTAGAACCTCATAAAATGAGTGATCATCCAAAAAAGGTTTTGGTAAAGAAAAGGCGAATTTGAGGAGACAATGGGCTAAAGCAGGGCTCTGCAATGCCAGAAGTGGTGGTGAAGAGTCATCAGGCAAAGGCCCATAAGACTGCAGAGTAACTGAGGATAAGCATTTTGAAGTGCCGTGGGCAAGGTCTGGTGCAGCACTTGCCTGCCCTTTGTGCCCTTAGAGACACCCCATGGTCCTTCCCAGCACAGCCCTATGCTGCTGAGCCATCAGGGCAGATGGAGAGGGGCTCAGCAGCAGAGATCCCCAAGGAGTTGGGTCTGCTGCCCCCCCGAGCAGCATTCCCGGGGGTCCCAGGGCATCACAGTCCCTGGCTCTGCACAGCAGCACTGCCAGCTCTACCTCAGGATCTCCTGTCACAGCAGGAGGAATGTGACTGTGGCAGGGACTGTGAGGTCACTTCTGTCTCTGCAGTGGATAGGGCAGCAGCAGGAACATGTCACGGAAAGGGACTGTGAGGTCACTTCTGTCTGAAGCTGACAGGTCAGCCTTGCCTTCTCCCTGGGATCTGTACTTTCCAGCTGACATCTGCCAGTGGCCCTGCTAGGCCAGCAGAAGGCACCTGGTTGGCATGCTGACTGGGGGATCCCCTCTGCCTCCAGACCCAGGAGAACCCAGACAGAAAGAAGGCCCCCATATGGGTTGTCCTGTCCCTTCTGCTTGAGTCCATGACTGCACAGCAGGAGGCACAAAGCTTGGCTGTGTGTAGCCAAGAAGCTGCAAGGCCAGCAGCAGGCCCATGGCTTGGAAGATGCTGCTGAGGTGACATGTGTCTGGTTGGCTGCCAGGCTGCAAGGAGCCTGATGGGTTGGGATGCCTTTTAGGAATGGTTCCATCCTGATGGAGCTTCCATTAGTAGTAGGAAAAAGCAGGAGAGAAAGACTTCCAGGGAGTGTACCTTGGAAGTTACGCATTGGCCATGAGGAAGAAGAAATGTCCCTCAAAGGGCTGAGCCGTGGTGTCAGAGGTGACTCTCTGATCAGACCATGGCTTTGTGTTTCAAGGAACAGCTGGTGAGGGTTGACGATTCATGGGTGAAATCAAGGGATGAGAGCAAGGTGGTGAACTGAGAAGGGGGTTCTGCAGACTCCAGGAAATAGGGCAAAGTGTGGGACAGCATAGGACAGCCTGCAGAGGAGAAGGCAGAAGGTGTTGGCGCGTTTCTCCATTAAAATGAAGAAACTCCTAACATCTCTTCCATAGTTTTCTTCTAACCTTCACGCCTTGTGCAGCTAATTGCAGAACTTTCATGGTATATTTAAGAAAGAAGATTTCCAAAAGCACCTAATACAATTTTTTTCTGTTTTTAAAGGCTGAATTTTGCTGCATTTCAGTTTTGAGCATCATTCTTCTATTGCTGTTCATCCAGGGTGACTTCTTTGGAGACCTCTATCAGGAGGAAAAGCAGAGTCTGGAGGTCTTACACCTCCACTGCCAGCAGTGGTCTTTGTCCCTGTAACTGCAGCCCAGCCCAACACATGAAACCCTTTCTAAGAAAAGTCAGGTGTTCTTTGGGAACAAAATAAATAATAAAATATATTAAAATAAATAAAAATATAATAAAATAATATAAAATAAAATAAAATAATTGAAATAACCATTGGAATCTGAGAAATTCAGCTTGAATATTAGTAAACACCTGGACATCTATGGTCTCTCATGGGTCTTCTGTGGAAAACTCTGGAAGAAAAGTAAAGAAAATATTTCTTCAAGTGGCTGTAGTTGTACCCACAAGCTAGGCCTCTTTTGGGAAATTGTCCCCTTCCAGTAACAGAAACATAAACAGAGTAATGTGAAAAGACCTGCCCAGTCAATAGAGTAGGGCAAAGTCATGCTTCCTGTGCTATAGATGCAGAAGGCAAAAAGAATTGCATTTTGCCTTACACTGCTCAAGGATGTGTAACCCAGGTCATGCATCTTTACCTTAGTACTGACAAGTCCATCACTAAACCACACTACCAAGTTCTACAGCTACACCTTGGATCTCCAGTCAATGAACTAGCTCATGGATGGCAATCAGGGAGTCCCGGTTAGCATGATAAGGAGGAGCTGGAGGTTAGCATGACAGGAGGAGCTGGAAGCCATCGTGCGGCAGGCAGGCTACGACTTGGTTGCCATCACGGAGACGTGGTGGGACCAGTCTCATGACTGGAGTGCTGCAATGCCTGGCTATAAGCTCTTCAGAAGGGACAGGCAGCACAGAAGGGGTGGTGGTGTGGCTCTCTATATTAGAGAGTCTTTCAAGGTTGTAGAACTCGAGGCTGGGAATGACAAGGTCGAGTCCCTTTGGGTTAGGATCGGCAGGGACAACAAGGCTAGCGTCCTGGTCAGGGTCTGTTATAGACCGCCAAACCAGGATGAGGAGACAGATGAGGAGTTCTACAGGCAGCTGACAGAAGTTGCAAAATCTTCAGTGCTTGTTCTCATGGGGGACTTCAACTTCCCTGACATATCCTGAAAGCACAACACAGCCCAGAGAAAGCAGTCTAGGAGGTTTCTGGAGAGCGTGGAAGATAGCTTCCTGACGCAGCTGGTTAGTGAGCCTACCAGGGGTGGCACCCCACTAGACCTTCTCTTCACAAACAGAGAAGGACTGGTGGAGGATGTGATTGTCGGGAGCTGTCTTGGGCAGAGTGACCACGAAATGGTGGAGTTCTCTATTCTTGGCAAGGCCAGGAAGGGGACCAGTAAAACCACTGTATTGGACTTTCGGAGGGCTGACTTTGTGCTGATGAGGACATTGGTTGGTAGAGTCCCTTGGGAGGCAGTTCTGAAGGGCAGAGGAGTCCAGGAAGGCTGGGCGCTCTTCAAGAGGGAAATCTTAATGGCGCAGGAATAGTCTGTCCCCACGTGCCCAAAGACGAGCTGGCGGGGAAGAAGACTGGCCTGGCTGAACAGAGAATTGTGGCTTGATCTTAGGAGAAAAAAGAGGGTTTATAATCTTTGGAAAAGTGGGCAGGCCACTAGGGAGGACTATAAGGATGTTGCGAGGCTGTGCAGGGACAGAATTAGGAAGGCCAAAGCTCATCTGGAGCTCAATCTGGCTACTGCCGTTAAAGATAACAAAAAATGTTTTTATAAATACATCAACACAAAAAGGAGGACTAAGGAGAATCTCCATCCTTTACTGGATGCGGGGGGAAACCTAGTTACAAGAGATGAGGAAAAGGCGGAGGTGCTCAATGCCTTCTTTGCCTCAGTCTTTAGCGGCAATACCGGTTGTTCTCTGGATACTCAGTACCCTGAGCTGGTGGAAGGGGATGGGGAGCAGGATGTGGCCCTCATAATCCACGAAGAACTGGTTGGTGACCTGCTACGGCACTTGGATGTGCACAAGTCGATGGGGCCGGATGGGATCCAGCCAAGGGTACTGAGAGAACTGGCAGAGGAGCTGGGTAAGCCACTGTCCATCATTTATCAGCAGTCCTGGCGATCAGGGGAGGTCCCAGTTGACTGGCGGCTAGCAAACGTGACGTCCATCTACAAGAAGGGCCGGAGGGCAGACACAGGAAACTACAATTCTGTCAGTTTGACCTCAGTGCCAGGGAAGCTCATGGAGAAGATTCTCTTGAGAGTCATCACGCAGCACTTGTAGGGCAAGCAGGCGATCAGGCCCAGTCAGCATGGGTTTATGAAAGGCAGGTCCTGCTTGACAAACCTGATCTCCTTCTATGACAAAGTGACGCGCTGGGTGGATGAGGGAAAGGCTGTGGATATGGTCTACCTTGACTTCAGCAAGGCTTTTGACACCGTTTCCCACAGCATTCTCCTCAAGAAACTGGCTGCTCTTGGCTTGGACTGGCACACACTTCGTTGGGTTAGAAACTGGCTGGATAGCCGGGCCCAAAGAGTCGTGGTGAATGGAATCAAGTCCAGTTGGAGGCCAGTCACTAGTGGCATTCCCCAGGGCTCAGTGCTGGGGCCGGTCCTCTTTAATATCTTCATCAATGATCTGGATGAGGGCATTGAGTGCACCCTCAGTAAGTTTGCAGATGACACCAAGCTAGGTGCGTGTGTCGATCTGCTTGAGGGTAGGAAGGCTCTGCAGGAGGATCTGGATAGGCTGCACCAATGGGCTGAGGTCAACTGCATGAAGTTCAGCAAGGCCAAGTGTCGGGTCCTGCACCTGGGGCGCAATAACCCCAAGCAGAGCTACAGACTGGGAGATGAATGGTTGGAAAGCTGCCAGGCAGAGAAGGACCTGGGAGTGATGGTTGATAGTCGGCTGAATATGAGCCAGAGGTGTGCTCAGGTGGCCAAGAAGGCCAACAGCATCCTGGCTTGCATAAGAAACAGTGTGACCAGCAGGGCTAGGGAGGTGATCGTCCCCCTGTACTCGGCTCTGGCGAGGCCGCACCTCGAGTACTGTGTTCAGTTTTGGGCCCCTCGCTACAAGAAGGACATCGAGGTGCTTGAGCGAGTCCAGAGAAGGGTGACGAAGCTGGTGAGGGGTCTGGAGAACAAGTCCTACGAGGAGCGGCTGAGGGAGCTTGGCTTGTTTAGCCTGGAGAAAAGGAGGCTCAGGGGCGACCTTATCGCTCTCTACAGATACCTTAAAGGAGGCTGTAGAGAGGTGGGGGTTGGTCTGTTCTCCCACGTGCCTGGTGACAGGACGAGGGGGAATGGGCTAAAGTTGAGCCAGGGGAGTTTTAGGTTAGATGTTAGGAAGAACTTCTTTACCGAAAGGGTTGTGAGGCACTGGAACAGGCTGCCCAGGGAAGTGGTGGAGTCACCATCCCTGGAGGTCTTTAAAAGACATTTTGATGTAGAGCTTAGGGATATGGTTTAGTGGGGACTGTTAGTGTTAGGTCAGAGGTTGGACTCAATGATCTTGAGGTCTCTTCCAACTTAGAAATGCTGTGATTCTGTGATTCGGTGATATGATGCTGCCTCAGGTGCGCCGCCATGGTAGCCATTGGCACCTGCTGTTCTTCAACCCTCAGCAAACCCACAACAGAAGGATTCTGTGGAAGGCCAAGCAAGGTAGACAACTGTTTACTGTCCCCAGTCTCCAAGGCAGCGATGCCAAAGCCCCACCAGTGGTGCCCTCTGGAACTTTGAAGTACTCTCTTGTAATAAATGACTAAGTCCCAAATAGAATTACAATTAAAGTTTACAAATTTTTAAGCGAATAGAGGTAAGCAAACAGCACTGGGTGCACCAGGAGTCTCTGCTCAACCAAGATGCACACCAGTTACATCAAGCAGCTGGTTTTTATGCTCCTAGGCTAATACATATTCATTACTACTTCTAGTAAAGGCAGGGTTACTATAATTAGTTCCCAGAATCTGAACCCTCCCACTGGCACATGAGTAGCAGTCTCCAGTGGTCCCTCTGGGGGTTCTCTCATGCTGAAGGCTCATAGTCTTCCTCCCAGGCTTTTTTCTTTTCCTTCCTCTTTGTTCATCTTGGCCAGATGTCAGAGACTTGTGCAGAGTCCCATGCAAGCTTTCTCTTTCAGTTGTCCTTCAGCTTTCCCCTTGTCCTTAATCTCTTGGCCAGATACAGAGACTAGTGTAGTGTCCCATGCAATAGTCATAATAGTTAGCAGTTATTCTGAACCCCCCCCCAGATATCAGAGACTCAAGGTTTACCCTTCAAGCTCTCTATTGACACGAATTGCTGAAACATTCCTTACACTCTCCTGAAGCAGTATACTCCGAGGATGAACATAGCCTCCAGGCCAGTCCCAATGGGGTGTTTTTGCCATTCCTCCCCAGTTAGACTCACTTCAGCCTCCAAAACAGTTAACTCTTGGGATCCCCCTGTCACTCCAGAAATATAGGTGGGTTCTACCTCTTTAAGTCTTGATGGCGTTAGGGTACACTGTGCACCGGTGTCCAGTAGAGCCTGATACATTTGTGGGTCTGATGTGCCAGGCCATTAAATATACACAGTCTAGTAAACCCAATTGTCCCTTTCCTCCCTGCGTCCCCCTGGCTGGAAGCAAGACCCCTCTAGTCCTGCTCATAGTATTCATTACTGTGTCTGGTAGACGGCCCACTGGAAACATGTCCCACTATGGCACTGTCACCCCATGTGGCAGGGGAGAAGGCGATGACAGCCAAGGGACGCATCTGGGTGTGGAAGGTGGGGCCCAGCAGAGACAAGGAGTCAAGACAGTGGTGTGTGCAACACCAGGAGAAGCAGCCCAAGGGGTGGTGCTGCTGGTGAGGACAAATTTGTGTCAGCAGCGTGAGTGGGCAGCAGCTGTACGCTGGTGAGGGGAGGCCAGGAAGTGCATGCCAAGAGTGCTTCCGCCAGCAGAGACAAGGCCGGGGCCGGGGCTGAGGCCAAGGGGAGAGGCAGGTCCAGGGCAGGGGGCTGCAAGGGGCATGCTGAGCTCCCTGCCCCAGCAGCAACCGCACTGGCCCTCAGCAGATGTGCTGGATGGCACGCACTGGGAGGTGCTGGCGTGTATCAGAGAGCAGCAAGGAGGGCGCTGGAGAGGGCCAGGGCAAGGCGGGCAGCAGATCCCCATGCAGGGGCTGGCTGGCCCTGGACACTCCATTAGTGCGTTGCAGGTCCTGGCAGGCTGCGGTGAGGGGGCAAATGCCCTGGGCCCCCTTTCTGCTTTGACCAGGTCAGCAAGGGCCCAGTGCAGCCTCCTCTCCCCTGCCCCTCCAGCTCTGGGCTCCCTTCACGCAGTCCTGGCTCTGCAGCACCAAGCCCTGCTGGGAGCCCTCCCCTGCATGCTGCCACCACTCCCTGACGCTGCTGTTGCCCTTTGCTGGGCAATGCCCAGCCCAGCCCAGCAGCCCAGGCTGGGCTGGCCCCAGGGCAGTGCCCACTGCAGGCTGCTGCAGGGCTCTGGGCATGGCCACCACAGCCCCAGCCCCTCGCAAGGCACCTCAGCTGCTGGGACAAAAGCGGCTCTGGGCCTCCCCAGCAGTCCCCAGGCTGGGGCCAGCCATGGCTCAGGCAATGGAGGTCCATGAAGCTGCAGGAGCCCTGGTCTCTTGCCTGGGAGATCCCTAGCACAGAGTATCTGTGTCCCACAGGGCCAGCACAAGAGGCCTGGCCCAGGCACAGAGCGGCTCCAGATTCCAGTCCATGAAGCTCCAGATTGCCCCACTGAGTAGTGATGGGCAGCCCCAATGGCCAGCTGAGCTATTCCTAAATGTGACAGCAGTGCTTTTGGCCTTGAGCCCCTTCTCCATTGGGAGAATGAGATGGGATCTGAGAGCTGTGAATATCTAATGGCTTCTTTATTGTCTTTATCTACACTGGAAGATTGGTTCTTGAAGTACCGTAGATGACTGGGTCAAAATAAAAATCAATATGTAGGAGGATAAGAAGAAATTCCCTTAAATTAAAATAATACTATCACACGTTAAAAAATAAAAATAAAAAAAATAAAAAAAAATCAGAAAATATTTTGTGAGATATTCGCTCAGTATTTTTAGGCTGGTGAGCATATTAATGATGCTTAAGAAGTATGTATGAAAGTAATTTCCTGAGAACATTTTTCAGTTCCTGGTTCCTCATGCTGTAGATTACAGGATTCACTGCTGGAGGCATCACTACGTACAAAAATGCCACCGCCAGGTCTAGGGATGGGGAAGAGACTGAAGGAGGCTTCAGGTAGGCAAACAAACCAGTGCTGACAGTCATAGAGACAACAGCCAGGTGAGGGAGGCACATGGAAAAGGCTTTGTGCTGGCCATGCTCAGAGGGCATCCTCATCACTGCTCTAAAGATCAACATATAGGACACCACAATGTAAACAAAACAAAGAAATACTAAAGAAAGAGTAAAGACAAGTGCCCCAACTTCCCTGAGGTAGGCATCTGAGCAGGAGAGCTTGAGGATCTGGGGGATTTCACAGAAGAACTGGTCCACAGCATTGCCTTGGCAGAGGGGCAGGGAAAATGTGTTGGCCATGTGCAGGACAGCTTGGAGAGAGCCACTGCCCCAGGCAGCTGCTGCCATCTGGGCACAAGCTCTGCTGCCCAGGAGGCTCCCATAATGCAGGGGCTTGCAGATGGCAACGTAGCAGTCGTAGGCCATGACAGTGAGAAGGGAATACTCTGCATCAAAACAGAAGACTATGAAAGGGACTTGTGCAACACAGCCTTGATAGGAGATGGCCCTGGTGTCCTAGAGGGCATTGGCTGTTGCTTTGGGGACAGTGGTGGAGATGCAGCCCAGGTCGAGGCGGACGAGGTTGAGGAGGAAGAAGTACATGGGGGTGTGCAGGCGGTGGTCGCAGGCTACAGCGGTGAGGATGAGGCCATTGCCCAGGAGGGCAGCCATGTAGATATCCAAGAAGAGCGCGAAGTGCAGGAGCTGCAGCTCCCGCTTGTCTGCGAATGCCAGCAGGAGGAACTCACTCACGGTGCTGACGTTGGGCATTTGCTGACATTAAACACAGCTGTCTGTTGAAGAGGATAAGGCAGAACAAGTTAGTACACACTTCTCTGAGGGAGACTTATTACAAGCCTTAGAGCACCCCCAGCCCGAGCATTTGTTTGCAGGAGAACCTTTCTGCAGCTTTCTTGCTTGAGCTCCAGCTGGTGCTGGCTGATAGTGGCACTGGGAGCAGGGGCTGCTGTGGGCTCCAGAGGAGTCCTTCCTGCTGTGCTGCAGGATGGAAGCAGGAAGATGGGAGAAACTCAAGTGCCGTCCACTTGTCACATCCATGAGCTTTTCAGTGTTGTTGTCAACAACCCAATGCAGAGCAGAGCTGCAGGTATTTTATTTTATTTTTTCCCCCCCCCCCTTTTTTTTTTTTAATTTAGCTTTCAATAACACTTCTAATGCTTATGACAGGTGTTGGATGCTTGAACTCCCTTACATTACCTGTGCACTCCCAGAGAAATCCTGTGGGTGCCAGGAGGCAAAGGGACCGTGCCTTGGTGAAGACTGACCAGTGCAGCTCTGTCACTTTTGTCATTCCTCTGAGCTACAGGACCATCCCACTCTGGTGTTTCCCTGAGGAAAAAAAAAAAAAAAAATTAGATGGCTGCTAATTGAGGAGAGCCACAGCAAGCCAGAAGGAGCTTGAGAGCTTCTCCTCGTCTGAGCTCTGCCTGCTCTGCTGGCCAGGCCTGCCCCACAGCCCATGGGATGCAAGGGGAGAGGAAGCCAGGGAGGGACTGCTCAAGGAGAAAGCATCTGCACTGCAGGGCATGGCCACGAAGTGCCCGAATCCTCCCTTCCACAGCGTTTCTAGCAACAGCTCCTTCTGGCCGCCTGCCCCTCTCTCTGCTGCCTGCAGCTGTTCCTGCCGGGAGCTTCTGATCTGCGACCACCTCTTCTTTCCCCCTGCCCATGCTCACAGACCCCATCCCATGCGGCTGTGCTCAGCGCTGCCCTGCAGCACCCTGCCACCAACAGGACCCTGCCAAGGGGCACCTCCATGGCTGCAGGAGCTACGGGGTAGCTGACAGAGAGCCTGGCATGGGTGGCCACGGCAGGGTGTTCTGGTCTGACTGGGGGCACCTGGCTTAGGGCACTCCAAGGGGCTTCTGCCAGACGTCCTCACCTCTCAGTGCAATCCAGCAGGACTCTTAAAGCCTACTGCATTGTCCACTGCCTTCCCAGAAACAAGACCCAGGAGGAGACCCTTCCAGGACCTGCAGCTGCATGGCCTTGCAGCCAGACACTTACCTCGTCAAGGGCTGTGCAGATTTCTCCTGCGGTCAGCGCTCAGCATCCTCCCTCTCCCAACTGCCTCCAAGCCCTCTCTCCTTCTCTCCTCTCCCCATGCCAGCTGTGGTCAGAGCCCCCAGCCCTACTGCACTTTGCAGAGGAGCTGCTCTTGGGCAGAGCTATCTCTCTGCACCAGGGCCTCCTGCCAGGAGCTCTCTCTGTCCCAGGAGCCCGGCCCAGCTCAGCAACCCAAGGCATTGTAATTACTCCTTTGGGGGCTTTGATGATGAGCCCACAGACCTCAAGTACTAAGAGACAATTGAAGACATCTCTTCAAAAGTCCATGTCAGATGTATATTTCCTGGAGTGTCCCTCTGATGGCCAGCACTGACACAGCTCCCCCTTGGAGCTCGTTAGAGTAGAACATTGGAGGCAGTGAGGACAAGGAGACAAAGGCAATGTGAAGGTGACACTGAGGTGTAGACGAAGTGGATGCATTTCACCAAGCACAAGGGCCAAACCTTGACACCCTGCCTCTGGGAGAGAGAACCTTTCCCTTTACACCTTGCTCAGGGCTCTTCCTGGGGCAGTAGGAGATGGGGATGTGCATTGCCAAGTTCAGGAGAATGGTACAACCCCTTCCTGGTTCATGGGTAGGGGCAAGGAGGCAATGAGGCCCTGGTGCTCTCTCCTCGTAGGTCTCACTGGCAGAGACAACAGCCATAGCCATAGACACAAAGACCTGGGTCCTGTTGGGACTTTCAGCCTTTCCATAGCCCTAGCTCCTCTCCAAATCAGGATATTGTAGGGACTCCCATGTACCTCTTTACCGGCTAGCTGTAGACACTTGTCCATGTGGTGTCACACTGGATGTGAGCTGAGTCTGACAATCCAGATCTTCTTGGTGGCTATGCTCCTCATGAGGCAGCTCTGTAGGAAGCTGGCCTGGTTCCTGGTGAGCAGGCTCTACTGCTCGTATGGCATCCCTCGTGGTGCCCTGGGCACTGCTCACTCAGCACAGTCCCAGTCTGCCCTGATGTGTTGGGTTCCTCTTCCTCCAGTGCAGGACTGGGCTCTTCTCCTTCTCAATGTCAAGAAGTTTGTATAGGGAAAATCCTGCAGTTCTCAAGGTTCCTCTGGACAGATGCCACATTCTGTCAGCTGTTAATATCTGCAGGGAGATGTCTCATTCTAATTGTGCTCTCACAAGATAACAGTATCAGCAGTTGTAGGAGAGTGTGAACAGTAGAGGAGTAACTAGTTGAATGGAGCTGCAGAACAGGCTCACAGAAGGGTAGAGGATGAAAGGTTGCCCAGTTCCATTTTTCTGTGCTTCTCATGTATGCTGTCATTTTCTCTGAAGCCCTATCATTTTCTCTGGAGTCCTAAATGTTGTTAGGCTGGGCAAAGAAAAAAAATTAGAATGGCCAAAACCCAGCTGGAGCTCAATATGTCTATTACTATTAAAGACAATAAAAATGGTTTTTGTTTGTTTGTTCATTTGAATTAAAAGAGATGATGAAAAGGCTGAGGTACTCAGTGCATTCTTTACCTCAGTGTTTTGCAGCAAGACCAGTTGTTACCCTGATACTCTGCCCCTGAGCTGGTAGATAAGGACCTCGAACAGAATGAAGCTCTCATAATCCATGAGGAAATGGTTAGAGAACTGCTACTCCACCCAGATATGCAGACGTATAGGGGGCTAGATGGGATCCACCCATTGGTACTGAGGGAGCTGGCTGAAGTACTCACCAAGCCATTTTCCATCATTTTTCAGCAGTCCTGGCTATCAGGGGAGGTCCCTGTCAACTGTCAACTAGCAAATATGATGGATATCTACAAGAAGAGACAGAAGGATGATCCGAGAACTACAGGCCTGTCAGTCTGACCTCTGAGCCAGGGAAACTCATGGAGCAGATTATCTTGAGTACCATCACACAACAGGACAACCAGCTGATCAGGCCCTTTGATAAGCCCAGTTGAGTTTATCAAAGCAGGACCTGCTTGACAAATCAGATCTAAATCTATGAGAAGGTGATGTGCTCAGTGGACAAGGGAAAGGCTGTGGATGTGGTCTACCTAAACTTCAATAAGGCTTTTGAAACCATTTCCCACAGCATTCTTCCAGAGGACCTGGCTGCTGAAGGCCTGGAAAGAATTACGTTTCATTGGGTTAAAAACTGGCTGTGTGGCTGGGTCCAAAGATTTGCGGTGAATGGATATAAATGTACCTGCAAGTGAGAGCAAGGCCAGTTTATAGACCTGTGCCAGGTCTATAAACCAAAGCTAATCCAAGAAAACCATGGCCTGATAAAGCAAAAGAAAGCATGGCCAGGGAAGGCAAAGCTGAGCAAGTCAAAGCAGAGCAAGGGAATGTAGAAAAAGAAAAAGCAAATAATTTCCAGGAAAGAAAAGGCAAAGAAATCTGAGGCAAAGCAAAGAAAAGCAGGGGCAAGAACAGCAGAGGAAAGGAGGTATGGAAAAGCAAAGCAGTGCCAGGAATACAAAGCAAAGCAAAGCAAAGCATGGCCAGGCAAGGCAAAGCAGAACAAAAGAAAGTAGCAAAAGGAAAAGCAAAGCAGTGCCAGGAATACAAAGTAAAGCAAAACAAAGGTAAGCATGGCCGGAAAATGGAAATGAGAGCAGGAGCAGGTGAGGCAAAAAAGAGCAAGGCAAAGGTAAAAAAAGGCAAGCGTGGCCCCGTAAAGCAAAACAAAGCACGGCCAGGGAAGGCAAAGCTGAGCAAAGGAAAGTAGCACCAGGAAAAGCAAAGCATAACTAGGAAAGATAAAGCAAACAAAGGAAAGCAAAGCAGTTTGAGGCGAGGCAAGGCAAAGCACAGCACGGGTAGGAAAAGCAAAGCAGTGCCAGGTCTATAAACCAAAGGTAAACCAAGGAAAACATGGCCAGGGAAGGGAAAGCTGAGCAAGTCAAAGCAGAGCAAGGGAACGTAGCACAAGGAAAAGCAAAGCATTGCCAGGAAAGAAACAGCAAAAGAATCTGAGGCAAAGCAAAGCAAAGCTGGGGCAAGAACAGCAGAGGAAAGGAGGTATGGAATAGCAAAACCGTGCCAGCAAGAGCAAAGCAAAGCGGAGCAAGGCAAAACAAAGAGAAGCAAAGCAAACGTAGCGAGCTGGCGGCCAGCCCTCCTTTGGGTTCCAAGTGTCTGTGAGGGGGAGACCGGAGGGCTCCATGTTGTGTGCAGGTGGCAGCCAGACTTGGACAGTGGCTGGACCCTGATCGCCCACTCCTCAGCCTTCTTCACAGCTCCTAGTCCACTGTGACACCGGGCAAGAACCATGTCTTGCTTTAGCTGGTTTTATATATCTATATACATTTTGTTGTTGTTGTTGTTGTGGATTTCTTCCACCGTAGTTGTGGAAATCATGTAGTTACTTACTGTCTTTGAGAACCTCACACACACAACTAGCAGTGTGGCCCACCTGGCAGCTCTCCGCATGGCTAGGGACAAAGTATGGACCATATGGGGCGGCCAGGCCTGCTGCCCCCACGCGCCGGTTCCGAGGGGACAGTGGCTGGGCTGCGGGGAGGCCAAGTTCTGTGTCTGACGGTTTATGCGTTCATAAATTTACCAACCGACTCCGCAGCAAAATCAGTGAGACAGTCTCCAAAAGAAGCCAAGCACGGCACAGGAGAGCAGAGCAATGTGGATGAAAGCTGAGCGAGACAAGGAAAAGCCCTGCTAGGCATAGGGAAAAGCAGTGACAACCAGGGCCTGGAAAAGGAAAGCACGGCCTGTAAAAACACATCAGACAGGTCCAAAATGAAAACAAATCATGCAAGAAACATGAAAAAAATAATAATAATAATAAAAAAAAAGAATAAAAGATGAAAGCCAAAGTAAATCAAAGCAGAGCAAAGGAAAGCATGGCCAGGGAAGGCAAAGCAGAACAAAGAAAGGTAGCACAAGGAAAAGCAAAGCATTTTCAGGAAAGCAAAAGCAAAGCAATCTGAGGCAAAGCTGGGCCAAGAACAGCAGAGGAAAGGAGGTAGGAAAAAGCAAAACTGTGCCAGCAAGAGCAAAGCAAAGCGGAGCAAGGCAAAACAAAGAGAAGCAAAGCAAACGTAGCGAGCTGGAGGCCAGCCCTCCTTTGAGTTCCAAGTGCCTGTTGGGGGGAGACCGGAGGGCTCTCATGTTGTGTACAGGTGGCAGCCAGACTTGGACAGTGGCTGGACCCTGATCACCCCCTCCTCAGCCTTCTTCACAGCTCCTAGTCCACTGTGACAGCCGGCAAGAACCATGTCTTGCTTTAGCAGGTTTTATATATGTATTTACATTTTGTTGTTGTCTGTTGTGTATTTCTCCCACCATAGTTGTGGGAATCATGTAGTTAAGGGAAATCGGAGCAGGGATAAGAGAAGCTAAGCAGAGCAGAGAAGGAAAAGCAAAGCAATGCCTGGAATACAAAGCAAGGCAAAGGAAAGCATGGCCAGGGAAGGCAAAGCAGAGCAAGGAAAAGCAAAGCAAAGGAAAGTAGCACAAGGAAATGCAAAGTATTTCCAGGAGAGAAAGAGCAAAACACTCTGAGGCAAAGCTGGGGCAAGAACAGCAGAGGAAAGGAGGTATGGAAAAGCAAAACTGTGCCAGCAAGAGCAAAGCAAAGCGGAGCAAGGCAAAACAAAGAGAAGCAAAGCAAACGTAGCGAGCTGGCGGCCAGCCCTCCTTTGGGTTCCAAGTGCCTGTTGGGGGGAGACCGGAGGGCCTCCATGTTGTGTACAGGTGGCAGCCGGACTTGGACAGTGGTTGTACCCTGATCGCCCACTCCTCAGCCTTCTTCACAGCTCCTAGTCCACTGTGACAGCCGGCAAGAACCATGTCTTGCTTTAGCTGGTTTTATATATCTATATACATTTTGTTGTTGTCTGTTGTGTATTTCTTCCACCGTAGTTGTGGGAATCATGTAGTTACTTATTCTCATTGAAATTGTCACTGAACACTATCACCACACGAGCAGCAGTTAGGGGTCCCCTGGCAGCTCGCCGCATGGCTGGGGACAAAGAATGGACCATGTCGGGCGGCCAGGCCTGCTGCACCCAGCCTCCAGTTCCGAGGGGACAGTGGCTGGGCTGCGGGGAGGCCAAGTTCTGTGTCTGACGGTTTATGCGTTCAGAAATTTACCAACCGACTCAGCAGCAAAATCAGTGAGACAGTCTCCAAAGGAAGCCTAGCACGGCACAGGAGAGCAGAGCAATGCGGATGAAAGCTGAGCGAGACAAAGCAAAGCCCTGCTAGGGAAAAGACCTAGCGGCATAAGGAAAATCAATGACAAGCAAGGCCTGGAAAAGCAAAGCACGGCCAGAGAAAACACAAGAAAAAGATACAAAAGGAAAACATAAAGTATGGAATGAACATCAAATAAATAAAAAAAATAATAATAATAAAAAAATGCAAAGCATGACCAGGAAAGGCATAGCATAGCAGAACAAAGTAGAGGAAAGCAAAGGTAAACAAAGGAAAGCATGGCCCCGTAAAGGAAAAAAAAAAGCAAGGCCAGGGAGGGCAAAGCTGAGCAAAGGAAAGTAACACCAGGTAAAGCAAAGCATAACGAGGGAAGACAAAGCAAGCAGAGGAAAGCAAAGCACTTTGAGGCAAGGCAAAGCACAGCATGGTTTGGAAAAGCAATGCAGTGCCAGGTCTGTAAACCAAAGGTAAACCAAGGAAAGCATGGCCAGGGAAGGGAAAGCTGAGCAAGTCAAAGCAGAGCAAGGGAACGTAGCACAAGGAAAAGCAAAGCATTTTCAGGAAAGCAAAAGCAAAGCAGTCTGAGGCAAAGCTGGGGCAAGAACAGCAGAGGAAAGGAGGTATGGGAAAGCAAAACTGTGCCACGAAGAGCAAAGCAAAGCGGAATAAGGCAAAACAGAGAGAAGCAAAGCAAACGTAGCGAGCTGGCGGCTAGCCCAGTAAAACCAGTGGGAAAGTCTCTAAAAGAAACCTAGCACAGCACAGGAGAGCAGAGCAATGCGGATAAAAGCTGAGCAAGACAGAGTAAAACCCTGCTAAGAAAAAGAACTAGCGGCATAAGGAAAAGCAGTGACAACCAGGGCCTGGAAAAGGAAAGCACGGCCTGTAAAAACACATCAGATAGGTCCAAAAGGAAAACAAAAGAATGCAATGAACACTTAAAAAAAAAAAAAAAAAAAAAAAAAAAGCAAAACATGTCCAGAAAAGGCAAAACTTAGCAAGGCAAAGCAGAGCAAGGGAACGTAGCACAAGGAAAAGCAAAGCATTGCCAGGAAAGAAACAGCAAAAGAATCTGAGGCAAAGCAAAGCAAAGCCGGGGCAAGAACAGCAGAGGAAAGGAGGTATGGAAAAGCAAAACTGTGCCAGCAAGAGCAAAGCAAAGCGGAGCAAGGCAAAACAAAGAGGAGCAAAGCGAACGTAGCGAGCTGGCGGCCAGCCCTCCTTTGGGTTCCAAGTGCCTGTTGGGGGGAGACCGGAGGGCTCTCATGTTGTGTGCAGGTGGCAGCCGGACTTGGACAGTGGCTGTACCCTGATCGCCCTCTCCCCAGCCTCCTTCACATCTCCTGGTCCACCGTGACGTTGGGCAAGAACCATGTCTTGCTTTATCTGTTTATTTCTTTATTGTTGCCTTTCTTCCAGCGTAGTTGTGGGAATCATGTTGTTACTTACAGAAAAGACCGTGCTGGGTGTGCAGGCCTGCTGCCCCCTCGTGCCAGTTCCGAGGGAACGGTCGCTGGGCTGCGGGGAGGCCAAGTTCTGTGTCTGACGGTTTATGCGTTCGTAATTATAGCGATCGACTCGGCATCAAAGCCCGCGGGACGGTCTCCGAGAGAAGCCTAGCACGGCACAGGAGAGCAGAGCAATGCGGTTGAAAGCCGAGCAAGGCAAGGCAGAGCCCTGCTAGGGAAAGGACGGCGGGGTTGGTTCCCGGCCGGCAGGTGTTCCCCGCCTCGGGGCGCCGCGGGCGCCTCGTCTAAGCGCTGCGGACAGCAGCCGCCAGGTCTACCCGGGCGCGGTCGCCATGTTTGCTTAGCCGGCGGCGACCTGTAGGGGTCGCTGCAGGTCCGGCCGCGAGAACGGCGTCGGGGTCTGCCCGGCAGCGACGGGAGCGCGGGCGCGAGCGCGTTTGCGAGGGCTCCCGTCCGCGGGTCGGTCGAGCGGTTCCCGAGCGGGTCCGATGGCGCGGAAAGCGTCGGAAATTCCCGGAAAGGTGCGAAAAGTGCCGGAAGGGCCCGTGGGAAAAGCGAAGGAAGGCGGGCCGGCGCTGTCGGTTCCCGGCCGGCGGGTCTCCCCGTGTCCCCCTGAGGTTGCCAGGTCTACCGTGTGCCCCCCGTTGCCGCCACGTCTCCCCGTGTCGTCCTGCGGCCGCCAGGTGTCCCGGTGCCCTCCTGCGGCCGCCAGGTCTCCCCGCGTCCCGCCGAGGTTGCCAGGTCTACCGCATCCCCCCGTCGCCTCGTCTGCCGATCCTGCCGCGGCCGCCTGGTGTCCCCGCGTCGTCCCGCGGCCGCCTGGTCTCCCCGTAGCTTCCTGCGGCCGCCAGGTCTACCCTGCCGCGGTCGCCATGTTTGCTTAGCCGGCGGCGACCTGTAGGGGTCGCTGCAGGTCCGGCCGCGAGAACGGCGTCGGGGTCTGCCCGGCAGCGACGGGAGCGCGCGCGCGCGCGCGTTTGCGAAGGCGCACGTCCGCGGGTCGGTCGAGCGGTTCCCGAGCGGGTCCGATGGCGCGGAAAGCGTCGGAAATTCCCGGAAAGGTGCGAAAAAGCCCGAAAAGGCTGGAAAAGTGCCGGAAGGGCCCGTGGGAAAAGCGAAGGAAGGCGGGCCGGCGCCGTCGGTTCCCGGCCGGGGGGTCCCCCTGAGGTTGCCAGGTCTACCCGCGCGGAGGAAATAGCCGCCGGTCGGGCGGAGGGAACGGCGGCCAGGTCTACCGCGTGTCCGACGGGACTTGGAAGGCCGCCGTGGGGCTGGAGGTAGACTAGCAGGTCGTGCCACGGCTCGGAAGGGGTGGTAGGCGTCGCTGTTTCTCTGTGCCTCCAGTTAGGTCGAGGTAAAAGTCGGTTGCGCTCGGCTGCCTCGCCGCGGTAGGCTGGAAAAGGACGTGCGGCGCTTGTGA
>NW_028136580.1:57500-75000 GCF_965140915.1 Aythya marila | reverse complement strand
AAGCGTGCCTCCGCCTCCCCGGCTACGCTCTGCACGGCAGTCCGAGGGACGCTCGCGCCTCTGTCCCGCTTACAGCCGGCACACGGGCTCGCCTGCTCGCCAACGCGCTGTGCCGCTTCGGCTCCTCGCCTTGACGCCACGCTACACCTGGCGGATCGGGGCTGGGAGGGGAAGGGGGAGGAAGAGGGGAGGGGATTCACCTGTCCACTTCAGCACGACGAGGACCGTAGAGCTGGCGGCCGTCAGCTAACGGCGGCTGCCTACGCGCTTTTCTGGAGCCCTTCGCTTTCTTCCCCCGCCCTTCTTTTTGCTTCCCTTCTGCTTTCTCATTCCTTTCTTCATCGATTCGTTGGCTGAACGATCGATCCATCGATTCCTTGATTCATTCACTCACTCATTCACTCATTCATGCACTCATTCACTCATTCATGCACTCATTCACTCATTCACTCATTCATTCATTCATTCATTCATTCATTCATTCATTCATTCATTCATTCATTCATTCATTCATTCATTCATTCATTCACAAATACACCTCTTCTCGTTCCCTCCCTTCCCCCCTTCTCCCCGTTGCCACGCCGCTCTTCCCCAGCAGCCGGCCGAGAAGCAGGGCAGAGCTCAAGATCGCCGCGAGGCGGGGAAGCGCCGTGTAGACGGACGGGGCTGCGGGCGGCGGACAGCCTCTGCCCTCGCGAGCCCGCGAGCCCGAGCCGAAGCGCAAGCCCGAAGCCGACTCCGAGCCCGATCCGCCCCGGCCGCGGAGCCGAGCGTCGCAGGAGGCGAGGCAGCTCCCGCCTGCCCGCCTTTGCGGGGGCCCCGGACGGGGCCCGCCCGGGGAGAAAAACGCTGGAGGCGAGCGCGAGCTCGTCGCTCTGCTCCCTCCCGCGCCATCTAGCTGCCCGCCGGCCGGGACACGGGCTCGGCGGGAGCCTGAAGACCAGCCGGCTTGAAGCTCCGTGCCCGGAATAATGCGTCCCCCTCTCGCCTACGTGTGGCGCCGGCTTCCCGCCGAGCGGAGCGGAGCGGCCGGCGACGAGCTAGGAGGATTGCCCCTCCCGCCGCCCCCCCGCCCGACGGCTCGGCGGGGCTGCGGCGCGACGGGCGGGGGAGAGGGGGGGAGAGGAGCCGGCGCCGCTCGAGAAGCCGAGAGCGCGGCCGCGCGCGGCCCCTGGCTGCATCGGGCTGCCGCTCGCTCTGCCGTCAGGGGCTCTGGCTCGCCTGCGAGCCACCCGTGCGACTCTGCGTGGCTGGGCGTGTGTCACTGCACTCAGCGATCCGTGCGAAACGAGGCGAAGCGAAGGCGCGCAACGGAAAGGCGGAGCGCCGCCAGCCAAAGCCAGGCCAAGCGGCGCCGGCAAAAGCAAAGCGAAGCGGAGGAGGAACGGCAAAGCGGAGCGAGGCGGAGCAGACGAAGGAAAAGCAAACGAGTGCCACGAACGCGACGCCAAACAAAACTCAGCGCTTCCACGAAAAGCAAAGCGAAGCAGGGCCGGCAAAAGCAAAGCAAAGGGGAGCAACTGGCGGCCGGTCTGCCGCGGGCTCCGAGTGGCTCTGGCGGCGGGTAGACGTGGCGGCCGGAGTCTGAGAGCGAACGCTTTCTCCGCACGCTTTGTACGACCTCTCGTCTCCCCGCCGACAAGCGGGACCCGTGCTTTCTTGTTGCTGCTGCTGCTGCTGCTGCTTGTGTTTGTTTTTCTTTTTCCCCTTTTTCTTTTTAAAAGCGTGAACGATTCGAATGAATGGCGCCTCCCAGCCGTTCCCCTGCACGCGAGAGGCGTGTGGATAGACCTGGCGGGCCGCCGGAGGGAAGCGTGCGGGCACGCGCCCGTCTGTGCATGCGTGCGTGTGGCCGTGTAGACGAGGCAGCCGGGCCGCTCTCGAGCAGTGGCCGTGACGGCGGGGTAGACCTGACGGCTCCACGAGGCGGGAGGGGGCGGGGGGACAGAGCTGGGAGGAGGGAGAAGTAGACCTGGTGGCTCCACGGGGCGGGAGGGGGCGGGGGGACAGAGCGGGGAGGAGGAGGGAGAAGTAGACCTGGTGGCTCCACGGGGCGGGAGGGGGCGGGGGGACAGAGCGGGGAGGAGGAGGGAGAAGTAGACCTGGTGGCTCCACGGGGCGGGAGGGGGCGGGGGGACAGAGCGGGGAGGAGGAGGGAGAAGTAGACCTGGTGGCTCCACGGGGCGGGAGGGGGCGGGGGGGAGAGAGCGGGGAGGAGGGAGAAGTAGACCTGGTGGCTCCACGGGGCCCGGAGGGTGGGAGGGACGGGTAGACGTGGCGGCCTGCATCTGACAGCGGCCGTCTACGCACTTCAATGGCCGCCTCCGCCCCCTCCCCACTTCTCCCTCCCTCTCCTCCGCCCTTTGCAGCCTTTGCAGTGGACGGGGCGGGGCGGGGCGCCGGCGCCGGTCGGGAAGGCGAGGGCGCGGCCCCGGACCCCGGCTGCTTCGGGCCGCAGCTCGCTCTGACGTCAGAGGCTCTTGCTCGGCCGCCAGAGGCTCGCCACCTGTGCCGCGCAGTGCGGCTGACTGCCTGGCCGCTTTGCTTTAGCCGCTTTGCAAAATAACTACTCTTATCTTTACGTTTATTATTAGTTAGTTCTGTTGCCTGTTTTCCGCTGTAGCTTCAGGAATCGTGTCATTCCTTACCGTCTTTCAAAACCTCCCCCACCCCCCTAGTCCTCAGCTCCCCCTCACCCCCCCCCCCCCCCCCCCCTCCCCCAGCCTCCTCAGGCAAACGGCAGTTGAGCTCAGGTGGCGGCTCCCCAGTCAGCGGGGGTCCTGGAATAGACTTGGCTGGGTGGCCGACCCCCGCACCCCCACCTGCCAGCTGCGAAGGGACGGTCGGCGGGCTGTGGGGAGGCCGAAGTAGGTGACCCAGCGTTCCTGTGTGTGTAAACGCATCAAAAGAGCAAAAAACAAAGCGGAGTAGGAACGGCAAAGCAGAGCAAAGAAAAGGAAATCGGTGCCGGGAATACAAACCAAAACCCCCCAGAAAGATGCAGCTCTAAGGAAAGCATGTCGAAGCAGGTGCGGGAAAAGCAAAGCGGGGAAGAGCGACGATAAGTAAAGCGAGGAAAAGGAAAGCAAAGCAAAACGAACCCAAATCATTGGGAATCGTGTAATGTCGCTTATCGTCCTAAAAAACCTCACCCAAGCCCGTCCCCAGACGAACAGCAGCAGCGGGACCCACCTGGCGGCTCGCCGGACAGCGGGGGATGAGGAATAGACCATGCTGGGTGGGTGGCCAGGCTTCCTGTCGCCACCCTCCAGCTCCCGGGGGACAGTCGTCGGGCTGCGGGGAGGGAGGCCACGGTGTGCGCCTGAGGCTTTATGCGTTCATAAATACACCGATCGACTCGTCGCCCAAATCGGTGCGACGGTCTGCAAAAGAAGCCTACCTAGCACGGCAAAGCAGAGCTGAGCAATGCAACGCAAAGCAGAGCGAGACAAAGCAAAGCCCTGCTAGGGAAAAGAAAGAGGCAAAAGGAAAAGCAAAGCCAAGAAGGGCCGCGAAAAGCAAAAGCAAGCAGGGCAAGAAAAACCAAAGCAGAAGAGGTCCAGGAAAAGAAAAGTGGTGTCACGAATACAAAGTAAAGCAAAGCAAAGCAAGGCAGGGCCGGCTAAAGCAAAACAAAGAAGGGTGGGGAAAAACAAACAAACAAACAAAAAAAACCTAAGCTAAGGATTTCCTGGGGGGTGGGGGAAAGAAAAGCGGTATCTTGAATACAACGTCAAGCAAAACAAAGCGAGGCAGGGCCAGCAAAAGCAAAACAAAGAAAGGCGAGAAAAACCAAAGCAAAAGAGGTCCAGGAAAAGAAAAGTGGTGTCTTGAATACAACGTCAAGCAAAACAAAGCGAGGCAGGACCAGCAAAAGCAAAGCAAAGAAGGGCGAGAAAAACCAAAGCAAAGGAGGTCCAGGGAAAGAAAAGCGGTGTCACGAATACAAAGTCAAGCAAAACGAAACAAAGCGAGGCCAGGAAAAGCAAAGCATGGTCAGGAAGAGAAAATCCAAAGTAAAACAGGGCCAGGAAAAGCCAAGCAGTGCCTTGAATACAAAGCGAAGCGAAGCAACGCAGGGCCAGGGAAAGCAAAGCAAAGCAAAACGGTGCTGCCAAAACAAAATGCGGAGTTAACTTAGCGTCAGTCGAAATCGCACCCCCCACCCACCCCAGAGGAAAAGGGGCCCCTTGCTGGCTTACGGGGAGCTGGGCGTTTGAGAAGGCCAGGGTGTGGCAGCGGCCCCCGGTTGCCTCGGGCCGCCTCTCGCTCTCGCTCTGACATCAGAGGCTCCTGCTCGGCCGCGAACGGCTCCCCACCTGTGCCACTCAGTTTGGCTGGCTGCCTGGCTGCTTTGCTTTAGCTGCTTATCATTATATAAATTAATAATAACAATAATAATAATAATAATAATAATAATAATAATAATAATAATAATAATAATAATGCTATTATTATATACTACTAAAAAGTTATTAGAAATAAAAGTATTAAATAGTAATAGAAATAAATATCATTAAAACGTAATACAAATAGTAGAAGTAGGAATAATAATAGTCTTCTCCGTCTGTTTCCCCCTTTCGTTTTAGGAATCGAGTAGTTATTGATTGTTGTTCTCAACCCACACCCCTCCCCAGACGAATAGCAACGGAGCCCACCTGCTGGCTCTCCGCACAACGGTGGGCAACAGAATAGACCTGGCCCGGTAGCCAGATCCCTGTCCCTGCCCGCCAGCTGCGAGGGGACAGCTGCCGGGCTGCGGGCCGGCTAACTTTTCTGTGTGTTCAGAAACAAGTTTCATGAACTTCTTTATGCATTCATAAAGACAGCAAAGCTAAGGAAAGGAGCACAGGGAAAAACAAAGCGGTGCCACGAAAGGGAAAGCCAAGGAAAGAAAGCACTTTGAGGCAAAGCAAAGCACAGCGAGGCTAAGAAAGGTCCAGAAGAGCAGAGAAGGGAAAGCAAAGCACTGACAGGAATACGAAGCAAAGAAATAAAAAATAAAGCATGACCGCACAAGTAAAAACGTAGCAGGCTCAGGAAAGAAAAAGCAAAACAAAGCAAAGCAAAGCAAAGCAAAGCAAAGCAAAGCAAAGCAAAGCAAAGCAAAGCAAAGCAGCACAAGGAACAACACAGCATTTCCAGGAGAGAAAAAGCAAAGCAATCTGAGGCAAGAACAGCAGAGGAAAGGAGGTATGGAAAAGCAAAACTGTGCCAGCAAGAGCAAAGCAAAGCAGACCAAGGCAAAACAAAGAGAAGCAGAGTGAATGTAGCGAGCTGGCGGCCAGCCCTCCTTTGGGTTCCAAGTGTCTGTGGGGGGGAGACCGGAGGGCTCCATGTTGTGTACAGGTGGCAGCCAGACTCGGACAGTGGCTGTACCCTGACAGCTCTCTCCCCAGCCTCCTTCACATCTCCTAGTCCACCGTGACGTTTTATATATCTCTATCTATTTTGTTGTTGTTGTTGTTCTTGTGGTGGATTTCTTCCACCGTAGTTGTGGGAATCGTGTAGTTCCTTACTGTCTTTGAGAACCTCACACACACAACTAGCAGTGTGGCCCACCCAAGCCAGCTCGCCGCGTGGCTGGGGACAAAGAATGGACCATGTCGGGCGGCCAGGCCTGCTGCCCCCACGCGCCGGTTCCGAGGGGACAGTGGCTGGGCTGCGGGGAGGCCAAGTTCTGTGTCTGACGGTTTATGCGTTCATAAATTTACCAATCGACTCAGCAGCAAAATCAGTGAGACGGTCTCCAAAGGAAGCCTAGCACGGCACAGGAGAGCAGAGCAATGCGGATGAAAGCTGAGCGAGACAAGGAAAAGCCCTGCTAGGCATAGGGAAAAGCAGTGACAACCAGGGCCTGGAAAAGGAAAGCACGGCCAGTAAAAACACATCAGATAGGTCCAAAAGGAAAACAAATCATGCAAGGAACATGAAAAAAAAAAAAAAATTAAAAAAAAAAAAAAAAAAAAAGAATAAAAGATGAAAGGCAAAGCAAAGCAAAGCAAAGCAGAGCAAAGCAAAGCTAAAGAAAGGAAAAAATGGCCTGAAACAGCAAACGAAAGCACGGCGAGGGAAGGCAAAGCAGAGCAAAGGAAAGTAGCACCAGGAGAAGCAAAGCATAACCAGGAAATGCAAAGCAAGCAAAGGAAAGCAAAGCACTTTGAGGCAAGGCAAAGCACAGCACGGGTAGGAAAGGCAGAGCAGTGCCAGGTCTATAAAGCAGAGCTAAACCAAGGAAAGCGTGGCCAGGGAAGGGAAAGCTGAGCAAGTCAAAGCAGAGCAAAGGAACGTAGCACAAGGAAAAGCAAAGCATTTTCAGGAAAGCAAAAGCAAAACAGTCTGAGGCAAAGCTGGGGCAAGAACAGCAGAGGAAAGGAGGTATGGGAAAGCAAAACTGTGCCACGAAGAGCAAAGCAAAGCGGAGCAAGGCAAAACAGAGAGAAGCAAAGCAAACGTAAGGAGCTTGCGGCTAGCTCAGTAAAACCAGTGGGACAGTCTCCAAAAGAAACCTAGCACAACACAGGACAGCAGGGCAATGCGGATAAAAGCTGAGCAAGACAGAGTAAAACCCTGCTAAGGAAAAGCCCTGCTAGGCATAAGGAAAAGCAGTGACAACCAGGGCCTGGAAAAGGAAAGCACGGCCTGTAAAAACACATCAGATAGGTCCAAAAGGAAAACAAAAGAATGTAATGATCATTTAAAGAAAAATAAATAAAAAAATAATAATAACAATAAAAAAAAAAAGATGCAAAGCATGTCCAGAAAAGGCAAAACATAGCAAGGCAAAGCAGAGCAGAGCGAAGCTAAACAAAGGCAAGCATGGCCCTATAAAGCAAAACAAAGCACGGCGAGGGAAGGCAAAGCTGAGCAAAGGAAAGTAGCACCAGGAAAAGCAAAGCAGTGCCAGGAAAGAGAAAGAAGTCAAAGTAAATAAATAAATAAAAAAAGAACAACAAAAAAAAAAAAAAAAAAACACCAATAAAAAGCACAACAAAGCGAAAAAGTTTGAGGTAAGGCAAATCAGAGCAGGGTGAAGAGAAGCTAAGCAGAGCAGAGAAGGAAAAGCAAAGCAATGCCAGGAATACAAAGCAAGGCAAAGCAAAGCAAAGCAAAGCATGGCCAGGCAAGGCAAAGCAGAACAAAAGAAAGTAGCAAAAGGAAAAGCAAAGCAGTGCCAGGAATACAAAGTAAAGCAAAACAAAGGTAAGCATGACCAGAAACTGGAAGTGAGAGCAGGAGCAGGCGAGGCAAAAGAGAGCAAGGCAAAGGTAAAAAAAGGCAAGCATGGCCCCGTAAAGCAATACAAAGCACGGCCAAGGAAGGCAAAGCTGAGCAAAGGAAAGTAGCACCAGGAGAAGCAAAGCATAACCAGGGAAGACAAAGCAAACAAAGGAAAGCAAAGCAGTTTGAGGCGAGGCAAGGCAAAGCACAGCACGGGTAGGAAAAGCAAAGCAGTGCCAGGTCTATAAAGCAGAGCTAAACCAAGGAAAGCATGGCCAGGGAAGGGAAAGCTGAGCAAGTCAAAGCAGAGCAAGGGAACGTAGCACAAGGAAAAGCAAAGCATTTTCAGGAAAGCAAAAGCAAAGCAGTCTGAGGCAAAGCTGGGGCAAGAACAGCAGAGGAAAGGAGATATGGGAAAACAAAACTGTGCCAGCAAGAGCAAAGCAAAGCGGAGTAAGGCAAAACAAAAAGAAGCAAAGCAAACGTAAGGAGCTTGCGGCTAGCCCAGTAAAACCAGTGGGACAGTCTCCAAAAGAAACCTAGCACAGCACAGGAGAGCAGAGCAATGCGGATAAAAGCTGAGCAAGACAGAGTAAAACCCTGCTAAGGAAAAGACCGAGCGGCATAAGGAAAAGCAGTGACAACCAGGGCCTGGAAAAGGAAAGCACGGTCTGTAAAAACACATCAGATAGGTCCAAAAGGAAAACAAAAGAATGCAATGAACATTTAAAGGAAAAAAAAAAAAAAAAAGAATAAATAATAATAATAATAAAAGAAATAGATGCAAAGCATGTCCAGAAAAGGCAAAACATAGCAAGGCAAAGCAGAGCAGAGCAAAGCTAAACAAAGGCAAGCATGGCCCCGTAAAGCAAAACAAAGCACGGCCAGGGAAGGCAAAGCTGTGCAAAGGAAAGTAGCACCAGGAAAAGCAAAGCAGTGCCAGGAAAGAGAAAGAAGTCAAAGTAAATAAATAAATAAAAAAAGAACAACAACAACAAAAAAAAAAAAACACCAATAAAAAGCACAACAAAGCGAAAAAGTTTGAGGTAAGGCAAATCAGAGCAGGGTGAAGAGAAGCTAAGCAGAGCAGAGAAGGAAAAGCAAAGCAATGCCAGGAATACAAAGCAAGGCAAAGCAAAGCAAAGCAAAGCATGGCCAGGCAAGGCAAAGCAGAACAAAAGAAAGTAGCAAAAGGAAAAGCAAAGCAGTGCCAGGAATACAAAGTAAAGCAAAACAAAGGTAAGCATGGCCGGAAACTGGAAGTGAGAGCAGGAGCAGGTGAGGCAAAAGAGAGCAAGGCAAAGGTGAAAAAAGGCAAGCATGGCCCCGTAAAGCAATACAAAGCATGGCCAGGGAAGGCAAAGCTGAGCAAAGGAAAGTAGCACCAGGAAATGCAAAGCAGTGCTGGGAAAGAGAAAGAAAAAAAATATTAATGAAAAAAAATAAAAACAAACAAACAAACAAAAAATAAATAAAACCACAACAAAGCGAAAAAGTTCAAGGTAAGGCAAATCAGAGCAGGGTTAAGAGAAGCTAAGCAGAGCAGAGAAGGAAAAGCAAAGCAATGCCAGGAATACAAAGCAAAGCAAAGCAAAGCATGGCCAGGCAAGGCAAAGCAGAACAAAAGAAAGTAGCAAAAGGAAAAGCAAAGCAGTGCCAGGAATACAAAGTAAAGCAAAACAAAGGTAAGCATGGCCGGAAAATGGAAATGAGAGCAGGAGCAGGTGAGGCAAAAAAGAGCAAGGCAAAGGTAAAAAAAGGCAAGCGTGGCCCCGTAAAGCAAAACAAAGCACGGCCAGGGAAGGCAAAGCTGAGCAAAGGAAAGTAGCACCAGGAAAAGCAAAGCATAACTAGGAAAGATAAAGCAAACAAAGGAAAGCAAAGCAGTTTGAGGCGAGGCAAGGCAAAGCACAGCACGGGTAGGAAAAGCAAAGCAGTGCCAGGTCTATAAAGCAGAGCTAAACCAAGGAAAGCATGGCCAGGGAAGGCAAAGCAGAGCAAGGAAAAGCAAAGCAAAGGAAAGTAGCACAAGGAAATGCAAAGTATGTTCAGGAGAGAAAGAGCAAAACACTCTGAGGCAAAGCAGGGGCAAGAACAGCAGAGGAAAGGAGGTATGGAAAAGCAAAACTGTGCCAGCAAGAGCAAAGCAAAGCGGAGCGAGGCAAAACAAAGAGAAGCAAAGCGAACGTAGCGAGCTGTTGGCCAGCCCTCCTTTGGGTTCCAAGTGTCTGTGGGGGAGACCGGAGGGCCTCCATGTTGTGTACAGGTGGCAGCCGGAAATGGACAGTGGCTGGACCCTGATCGCCCACTCCTCAGCCTTCTTCACAGCTCCTAGTCCACTGTGACAGCCGGCAAGAACCATGTCTTGCTTTAGCTGGTTTTATATATCTATATACATTTTGTTGTTGTTTGTTGTGGATTTCTTCCACCGTAGTTGTGGGAATCATGTAGTTACTTATTCTCGTTGAAATTCTCACTGAACACTATCACCACACGAGTAGAAGTTAGGGGTCCCCTGGCGGCTCGCCGCATGACTAGGGACAAAGAATGGACCATGTCGGGCGGCCAGGCCTGCTGCACCCGGCCTCCAGTTCCGAGGGGACAGTGGCTGGGCTGCGGGGAGGCCAAGTTCTGTGTCTGACAGTTTATGCGTTCAGAAATTTACCATTCGACTCAGCAGCAAAATCAGTGAGACGGTCTCCAAAGGAAGCCTAGCACGGCACAGGAGAGCAGAGCAATGTGGATGAAAGCTGAGCGAGACAAGGAAAAGCCCTGCTAGGCATAGGGAAAAGCAGTGACAACCAGGGCCTGGAAAAGCAAAGCACGGCCAGTAAAAACACATCAGATAGGTCCAAAAGGAAAACAAATCATGCAAGGAACATGAAAAAAAAAAAATTAAAAAAAAAAAAAAAAAAAGAATAAAAGATGAAAGGCAAAGCAAAGCAAAGCAAAGCAGAGCAAAGCAAAGCTAAAGAAAGGAAAAAATAGCCTGAAACAGCAAACGAAAGCAAGGCCAGGGAAGGCAAAGCAGAGCTAAGGAAAGTAGCAAAAGGAAAAGCAAAGCATAACCAGGAAATGCAAAGCAAGCAAAGGAAAAGCAAAGCACTTTGAGGCAAGGCAAAGCACAGCATGGGTAGGAAAAGCAAACCAGTGCCAGGTCTATAAAGCAAAGCTAAACCAAGGAAAGCATGGCCTGATAAAGCAAAGGAAAGCATGGCCAGGGAAGGCAAAGCAGAGCAAGGAAAAGCAAAGCAAAGGAAAGTAGCACAAGGAAATGCAAAGTATGTTCAGGAGAGAAAGAGCAAAACACTCTGAGGCAAAGCAGGGGCAAGAACAGCAGAGGAAAGGAGGTATGGAAAAGCAAAACTGTGCCAGCAAGAGCAAAGCAAAGCGGAGCGAGGCAAAACAAAGAGAAGCAAAGCGAACGTAGCGAGCTGGCGGCCAGCCCTCCTTTGGGTTCCAAGTGTCTGTGGGGGAGACCGGAGGGCCTCCATGTTGTGTACAGGTGGCAGCCGGACTTGGACAGTGGCTGGACCCTGATCGCCCACTCCTCAGCCTTCTTCACAGCTCCTAGTCCACTGTGACAGCCGGCAAGAACCATGTCTTGCTTTAGCTGGTTTTATATATCTATATACATTTTGTTGTTGTTTGTTGTGGATTTCTTCCACCGTAGTTGTGGGAATCATGTAGTTACTTATTCTCGTTGAAATTCTCACTGAACACTATCACCACACGAGTAGCAGTTAAGGGTCCCCTGGCGGCTCGCCGCATGGCTAGGGACAAAGAATGGACCATGTCGGGCGGCCAGGCCTGCTGCACCCGGCCTCCAGTTCCGAGGGGACAGTGGCTGGGCTGCGGGGAGGCCAAGTTCTGTGTCTGACGGTTTATGCGTTCAGAAATTTACCAACCGACTCAGCAGCAAAATCAGTGAGACAGTCTCCAAAGGAAGCCTAGCACGGCACAGGAGAGCAGAGCAATGCGGATGAAAGCTGAGCGAGACAAAGCAAAGCCCTGCTAGGGAAAAGACCTAGCGGCATAAGGAAAAGCAGTGACAACCAGGGCCTGGAAAAGCAAAGCACGGCCAGAGAAAACACAAGAAAAAGATATAAAAGGAAAATATAAAGCATGGAATGAACATCAAATAAATAAAAAATAATAATAATAATAATAATAAAAAAATGCAAAGCATGACCAGGAAAGGCATAGCATAGCAGAACAAAGTAGAGGAAAGCAAAGGTAAACAAAGGAAAGCATGGCCCCGTAAAGCAAAAAAAAAAAAAAAAGCAAGGCCAGGGAGGGCAAAGCTGAGCAAAGGAAAGTAACACCAGGTAAAGCAAAGCATAACGAGGGAAGACAAAGCAAGCAAAGGACAGCAAAGCACTTTGAGGCAAGGCAAAGCACAGCATGGTTTGGAAAAGCAATGCAGTGCCAGGTCTGTAAACCAAGGAAAGCATGGCCTGATAAAGCAAAACAAAGCAAGGCCAGGGAAGGCAAAGCACAGGAAGGCAAAGCAGAGCAAAGGAAAGTAGTACCAGGAAATGCAAAGCAGTGCTGGGAAAGAGAAAGAAAAAAAATATTAATGAAAAAAAATAAAAACAAACAAACAAACAAAAAATAAATAAAACCACAACAAAGCGAAAAAGTTCAAGGTAAGGCAAATCAGAGCAGGGTTAAGAGAAGCTAAGCAGAGCAGAGAAGGAAAAGCAAAGCAATGCCAGGAATACAAAGCAAAGCAAAGCAAAGCATGGCCAGGCAAGGCAAAGCAGAACAAAAGAAAGTAGCAAAAGGAAAAAGAAAGTAGCAAAAGGAAAAGCAAAGCAGTGCCAGGAATACAAAGTAAAGCAAAACAAAGGTAAGCATGGCCGGAAAATGGAAATGAGAGCAGGAGCAGGTGAGGCAAAAAAGAGCAAGGCAAAGGTAAAAAAAGGCAAGTGTGGCCCCATAAAGCAAAACAAAGCACGGCCAGGGAAGGCAAAGCTGAGCAAAGGAAAGTAGCACCAGGAAAAGCAAAGCATAACTAGGAAAGATAAAGCAAACAAAGGAAAGCAAAGCAGTTTGAGGCGAGGCAAGGCAAAGCACAGCACGGGTAGGAAAAGCAAAGCAGTGCCAGGTCTATAAACCAAAGGTAAACCAAGGAAAACATGGCCAGGGAAGGGAAAGCTGAGCAAGTCAAAGCAGAGCAAGGGAACGTAGCACAAGGAAAAGCAAAGCATTGCCAGGAAAGAAACAGCAAAAGAATCTGAGGCAAAGCAAAGCAAAGCTGGGGCAAGAACAGCAGAGGAAAGGAGGTATGGAATAGCAAAACCGTGCCAGCAAGAGCAAAGCAAAGCGGAGCAAGGCAAAACAAAGAGAAGCAAAGCAAACGTAGCGAGCTGGCGGCCAGCCCTCCTTTGGGTTCCAAGTGTCTGTGAGGGGGAGACCGGAGGGCTCCATGTTGTGTGCAGGTGGCAGCCAGACTTGGACAGTGGCTGGACCCTGATCGCCCACTCCTCAGCCTTCTTCACAGCTCCTAGTCCACTGTGACACCGGGCAAGAACCATGTCTTGCTTTAGCTGGTTTTATATATCTATATACATTTTGTTGTTGTTGTTGTTGTGGATTTCTTCCACCGTAGTTGTGGAAATCATGTAGTTACTTACTGTCTTTGAGAACCTCACACACACAACTAGCAGTGTGGCCCACCTGGCAGCTCTCCGCATGGCTAGGGACAAAGTATGGACCATATGGGGCGGCCAGGCCTGCTGCCCCCACGCGCCGGTTCCGAGGGGACAGTGGCTGGGCTGCGGGGAGGCCAAGTTCTGTGTCTGACGGTTTATGCGTTCATAAATTTACCAACCGACTCCGCAGCAAAATCAGTGAGACAGTCTCCAAAAGAAGCCAAGCACGGCACAGGAGAGCAGAGCAATGTGGATGAAAGCTGAGCGAGACAAGGAAAAGCCCTGCTAGGCATAGGGAAAAGCAGTGACAACCAGGGCCTGGAAAAGGAAAGCACGGCCTGTAAAAACACATCAGACAGGTCCAAAATGAAAACAAATCATGCAAGAAACATGAAAAAAATAATAATAATAATAAAAAAAAAGAATAAAAGATGAAAGCCAAAGTAAATCAAAGCAGAGCAAAGGAAAGCATGGCCAGGGAAGGCAAAGCAGAACAAAGAAAGGTAGCACAAGGAAAAGCAAAGCATTTTCAGGAAAGCAAAAGCAAAGCAATCTGAGGCAAAGCTGGGCCAAGAACAGCAGAGGAAAGGAGGTAGGAAAAAGCAAAACTGTGCCAGCAAGAGCAAAGCAAAGCGGAGCAAGGCAAAACAAAGAGAAGCAAAGCAAACGTAGCGAGCTGGAGGCCAGCCCTCCTTTGAGTTCCAAGTGCCTGTTGGGGGGAGACCGGAGGGCTCTCATGTTGTGTACAGGTGGCAGCCAGACTTGGACAGTGGCTGGACCCTGATCACCCCCTCCTCAGCCTTCTTCACAGCTCCTAGTCCACTGTGACAGCCGGCAAGAACCATGTCTTGCTTTAGCAGGTTTTATATATGTATTTACATTTTGTTGTTGTCTGTTGTGTATTTCTCCCACCATAGTTGTGGGAATCATGTAGTTAAGGGAAATCGGAGCAGGGATAAGAGAAGCTAAGCAGAGCAGAGAAGGAAAAGCAAAGCAATGCCTGGAATACAAAGCAAGGCAAAGGAAAGCATGGCCAGGGAAGGCAAAGCAGAGCAAGGAAAAGCAAAGCAAAGGAAAGTAGCACAAGGAAATGCAAAGTATTTCCAGGAGAGAAAGAGCAAAACACTCTGAGGCAAAGCTGGGGCAAGAACAGCAGAGGAAAGGAGGTATGGAAAAGCAAAACTGTGCCAGCAAGAGCAAAGCAAAGCGGAGCAAGGCAAAACAAAGAGAAGCAAAGCAAACGTAGCGAGCTGGCGGCCAGCCCTCCTTTGGGTTCCAAGTGCCTGTTGGGGGGAGACCGGAGGGCCTCCATGTTGTGTACAGGTGGCAGCCGGACTTGGACAGTGGTTGTACCCTGATCGCCCACTCCTCAGCCTTCTTCACAGCTCCTAGTCCACTGTGACAGCCGGCAAGAACCATGTCTTGCTTTAGCTGGTTTTATATATCTATATACATTTTGTTGTTGTCTGTTGTGTATTTCTTCCACCGTAGTTGTGGGAATCATGTAGTTACTTATTCTCATTGAAATTGTCACTGAACACTATCACCACACGAGCAGCAGTTAGGGGTCCCCTGGCAGCTCGCCGCATGGCTGGGGACAAAGAATGGACCATGTCGGGCGGCCAGGCCTGCTGCACCCAGCCTCCAGTTCCGAGGGGACAGTGGCTGGGCTGCGGGGAGGCCAAGTTCTGTGTCTGACGGTTTATGCGTTCAGAAATTTACCAACCGACTCAGCAGCAAAATCAGTGAGACAGTCTCCAAAGGAAGCCTAGCACGGCACAGGAGAGCAGAGCAATGCGGATGAAAGCTGAGCGAGACAAAGCAAAGCCCTGCTAGGGAAAAGACCTAGCGGCATAAGGAAAATCAATGACAAGCAAGGCCTGGAAAAGCAAAGCACGGCCAGAGAAAACACAAGAAAAAGATACAAAAGGAAAACATAAAGTATGGAATGAACATCAAATAAATAAAAAAAATAATAATAATAAAAAAATGCAAAGCATGACCAGGAAAGGCATAGCATAGCAGAACAAAGTAGAGGAAAGCAAAGGTAAACAAAGGAAAGCATGGCCCCGTAAAGGAAAAAAAAAAGCAAGGCCAGGGAGGGCAAAGCTGAGCAAAGGAAAGTAACACCAGGTAAAGCAAAGCATAACGAGGGAAGACAAAGCAAGCAGAGGAAAGCAAAGCACTTTGAGGCAAGGCAAAGCACAGCATGGTTTGGAAAAGCAATGCAGTGCCAGGTCTGTAAACCAAAGGTAAACCAAGGAAAGCATGGCCAGGGAAGGGAAAGCTGAGCAAGTCAAAGCAGAGCAAGGGAACGTAGCACAAGGAAAAGCAAAGCATTTTCAGGAAAGCAAAAGCAAAGCAGTCTGAGGCAAAGCTGGGGCAAGAACAGCAGAGGAAAGGAGGTATGGGAAAGCAAAACTGTGCCACGAAGAGCAAAGCAAAGCGGAATAAGGCAAAACAGAGAGAAGCAAAGCAAACGTAGCGAGCTGGCGGCTAGCCCAGTAAAACCAGTGGGAAAGTCTCTAAAAGAAACCTAGCACAGCACAGGAGAGCAGAGCAATGCGGATAAAAGCTGAGCAAGACAGAGTAAAACCCTGCTAAGAAAAAGAACTAGCGGCATAAGGAAAAGCAGTGACAACCAGGGCCTGGAAAAGGAAAGCACGGCCTGTAAAAACACATCAGATAGGTCCAAAAGGAAAACAAAAGAATGCAATGAACACTTAAAAAAAAAAAAAAAAAAAAAAAAAAAGCAAAACATGTCCAGAAAAGGCAAAACTTAGCAAGGCAAAGCAGAGCAAGGGAACGTAGCACAAGGAAAAGCAAAGCATTGCCAGGAAAGAAACAGCAAAAGAATCTGAGGCAAAGCAAAGCAAAGCCGGGGCAAGAACAGCAGAGGAAAGGAGGTATGGAAAAGCAAAACTGTGCCAGCAAGAGCAAAGCAAAGCGGAGCAAGGCAAAACAAAGAGGAGCAAAGCGAACGTAGCGAGCTGGCGGCCAGCCCTCCTTTGGGTTCCAAGTGCCTGTTGGGGGGAGACCGGAGGGCTCTCATGTTGTGTGCAGGTGGCAGCCGGACTTGGACAGTGGCTGTACCCTGATCGCCCTCTCCCCAGCCTCCTTCACATCTCCTGGTCCACCGTGACGTTGGGCAAGAACCATGTCTTGCTTTATCTGTTTATTTCTTTATTGTTGCCTTTCTTCCAGCGTAGTTGTGGGAATCATGTTGTTACTTACAGAAAAGACCGTGCTGGGTGTGCAGGCCTGCTGCCCCCTCGTGCCAGTTCCGAGGGAACGGTCGCTGGGCTGCGGGGAGGCCAAGTTCTGTGTCTGACGGTTTATGCGTTCGTAATTATAGCGATCGACTCGGCATCAAAGCCCGCGGGACGGTCTCCGAGAGAAGCCTAGCACGGCACAGGAGAGCAGAGCAATGCGGTTGAAAGCCGAGCAAGGCAAGGCAGAGCCCTGCTAGGGAAAGGACGGCGGGGTTGGTTCCCGGCCGGCAGGTGTTCCCCGCCTCGGGGCGCCGCGGGCGCCTCGTCTAAGCGCTGCGGACAGCAGCCGCCAGGTCTACCCGGGCGCGGTCGCCATGTTTGCTTAGCCGGCGGCGACCTGTAGGGGTCGCTGCAGGTCCGGCCGCGAGAACGGCGTCGGGGTCTGCCCGGCAGCGACGGGAGCGCGGGCGCGAGCGCGTTTGCGAGGGCTCCCGTCCGCGGGTCGGTCGAGCGGTTCCCGAGCGGGTCCGATGGCGCGGAAAGCGTCGGAAATTCCCGGAAAGGTGCGAAAAGTGCCGGAAGGGCCCGTGGGAAAAGCGAAGGAAGGCGGGCCGGCGCTGTCGGTTCCCGGCCGGCGGGTCTCCCCGTGTCCCCCTGAGGTTGCCAGGTCTACCGTGTGCCCCCCGTTGCCGCCACGTCTCCCCGTGTCGTCCTGCGGCCGCCAGGTGTCCCGGTGCCCTCCTGCGGCCGCCAGGTCTCCCCGCGTCCCGCCGAGGTTGCCAGGTCTACCGCATCCCCCCGTCGCCTCGTCTGCCGATCCTGCCGCGGCCGCCTGGTGTCCCCGCGTCGTCCCGCGGCCGCCTGGTCTCCCCGTAGCTTCCTGCGGCCGCCAGGTCTACCCTGCCGCGGTCGCCATGTTTGCTTAGCCGGCGGCGACCTGTAGGGGTCGCTGCAGGTCCGGCCGCGAGAACGGCGTCGGGGTCTGCCCGGCAGCGACGGGAGCGCGCGCGCGCGCGCGTTTGCGAAGGCGCACGTCCGCGGGTCGGTCGAGCGGTTCCCGAGCGGGTCCGATGGCGCGGAAAGCGTCGGAAATTCCCGGAAAGGTGCGAAAAAGCCCGAAAAGGCTGGAAAAGTGCCGGAAGGGCCCGTGGGAAAAGCGAAGGAAGGCGGGCCGGCGCCGTCGGTTCCCGGCCGGGGGGTCCCCCTGAGGTTGCCAGGTCTACCCGCGCGGAGGAAATAGCCGCCGGTCGGGCGGAGGGAACGGCGGCCAGGTCTACCGCGTGTCCGACGGGACTTGGAAGGCCGCCGTGGGGCTGGAGGTAGACTAGCAGGTCGTGCCACGGCTCGGAAGGGGTGGTAGGCGTCGCTGTTTCTCTGTGCCTCCAGTTAGGTCGAGGTAAAAGTCGGTTG
>NW_028136580.1:27500-45000 GCF_965140915.1 Aythya marila | reverse complement strand
GCGGCATTTTCCGGCGAATGGTAGACCTGGCGGTCCGTCGGAGCGAAGCGTGCCTCCGCCTCCCCGGCTACGCTCTGCACGGCAGTCCGAGGGACGCTCGCGCCTCTGTCCCGCTTACAGCCGGCACACGGGCTCGCCTGCTCGCCAACGCGCTGTGCCGCTTCGGCTCCTCGCCTTGACGCCACGCTACACCTGGCGGATCGGGGCTGGGAGGGGAAGGGGGAGGAAGAGGGGAGGGGATTCACCTGTCCACTTCAGCACGACGAGGACCGTAGAGCTGGCGGCCGTCAGCTAACGGCGGCTGCCTACGCGCTTTTCTGGAGCCCTTCGCTTTCTTCCCCCGCCCTTCTTTTTGCTTCCCTTCTGCTTTCTCATTCCTTTCTTCATCGATTCGTTGGCTGAACGATCGATCCATCGATTCCTTGATTCATTCACTCACTCATTCACTCATTCATGCACTCATTCACTCATTCATGCACTCATTCACTCATTCACTCATTCATTCATTCATTCATTCATTCATTCATTCATTCATTCATTCATTCATTCATTCATTCATTCATTCATTCATTCACAAATACACCTCTTCTCGTTCCCTCCCTTCCCCCCTTCTCCCCGTTGCCACGCCGCTCTTCCCCAGCAGCCGGCCGAGAAGCAGGGCAGAGCTCAAGATCGCCGCGAGGCGGGGAAGCGCCGTGTAGACGGACGGGGCTGCGGGCGGCGGACAGCCTCTGCCCTCGCGAGCCCGCGAGCCCGAGCCGAAGCGCAAGCCCGAAGCCGACTCCGAGCCCGATCCGCCCCGGCCGCGGAGCCGAGCGTCGCAGGAGGCGAGGCAGCTCCCGCCTGCCCGCCTTTGCGGGGGCCCCGGACGGGGCCCGCCCGGGGAGAAAAACGCTGGAGGCGAGCGCGAGCTCGTCGCTCTGCTCCCTCCCGCGCCATCTAGCTGCCCGCCGGCCGGGACACGGGCTCGGCGGGAGCCTGAAGACCAGCCGGCTTGAAGCTCCGTGCCCGGAATAATGCGTCCCCCTCTCGCCTACGTGTGGCGCCGGCTTCCCGCCGAGCGGAGCGGAGCGGCCGGCGACGAGCTAGGAGGATTGCCCCTCCCGCCGCCCCCCCGCCCGACGGCTCGGCGGGGCTGCGGCGCGACGGGCGGGGGAGAGGGGGGGAGAGGAGCCGGCGCCGCTCGAGAAGCCGAGAGCGCGGCCGCGCGCGGCCCCTGGCTGCATCGGGCTGCCGCTCGCTCTGCCGTCAGGGGCTCTGGCTCGCCTGCGAGCCACCCGTGCGACTCTGCGTGGCTGGGCGTGTGTCACTGCACTCAGCGATCCGTGCGAAACGAGGCGAAGCGAAGGCGCGCAACGGAAAGGCGGAGCGCCGCCAGCCAAAGCCAGGCCAAGCGGCGCCGGCAAAAGCAAAGCGAAGCGGAGGAGGAACGGCAAAGCGGAGCGAGGCGGAGCAGACGAAGGAAAAGCAAACGAGTGCCACGAACGCGACGCCAAACAAAACTCAGCGCTTCCACGAAAAGCAAAGCGAAGCAGGGCCGGCAAAAGCAAAGCAAAGGGGAGCAACTGGCGGCCGGTCTGCCGCGGGCTCCGAGTGGCTCTGGCGGCGGGTAGACGTGGCGGCCGGAGTCTGAGAGCGAACGCTTTCTCCGCACGCTTTGTACGACCTCTCGTCTCCCCGCCGACAAGCGGGACCCGTGCTTTCTTGTTGCTGCTGCTGCTGCTGCTGCTTGTGTTTGTTTTTCTTTTTCCCCTTTTTCTTTTTAAAAGCGTGAACGATTCGAATGAATGGCGCCTCCCAGCCGTTCCCCTGCACGCGAGAGGCGTGTGGATAGACCTGGCGGGCCGCCGGAGGGAAGCGTGCGGGCACGCGCCCGTCTGTGCATGCGTGCGTGTGGCCGTGTAGACGAGGCAGCCGGGCCGCTCTCGAGCAGTGGCCGTGACGGCGGGGTAGACCTGACGGCTCCACGAGGCGGGAGGGGGCGGGGGGACAGAGCTGGGAGGAGGGAGAAGTAGACCTGGTGGCTCCACGGGGCGGGAGGGGGCGGGGGGACAGAGCGGGGAGGAGGAGGGAGAAGTAGACCTGGTGGCTCCACGGGGCGGGAGGGGGCGGGGGGACAGAGCGGGGAGGAGGAGGGAGAAGTAGACCTGGTGGCTCCACGGGGCGGGAGGGGGCGGGGGGACAGAGCGGGGAGGAGGAGGGAGAAGTAGACCTGGTGGCTCCACGGGGCGGGAGGGGGCGGGGGGGAGAGAGCGGGGAGGAGGAGGGAGGAGTAGACCTGGTGGCTCCACGAGGCGGGAGGGGGCGGGGGAGAGAGCGGGGAGGAGGGAGAAGTAGACCTGGTGGCTCCACGGGGCCCGGAGGGTGGGAGGGACGGGTAGACGTGGCGGCCTGCATCTGACAGCGGCCGTCTACGCACTTCAATGGCCGCCTCCGCCCCCTCCCCACTTCTCCCTCCCTCTCCTCCGCCCTTTGCAGCCTTTGCAGTGGACGGGGCGGGGCGGGGCGCCGGCGCCGGTCGGGAAGGCGAGGGCGCGGCCCCGGACCCCGGCTGCTTCGGGCCGCAGCTCGCTCTGACGTCAGAGGCTCTTGCTCGGCCGCCAGAGGCTCGCCACCTGTGCCGCGCAGTGCGGCTGACTGCCTGGCCGCTTTGCTTTAGCCGCTTTGCAAAATAACTACTCTTATCTTTACGTTTATTATTAGTTAGTTCTGTTGCCTGTTTTCCGCTGTAGCTTCAGGAATCGTGTCATTCCTTACCGTCTTTCAAAACCTCCCCCACCCCCCTAGTCCTCAGCTCCCCCTCACCCCCCCCCCCCCCCCCCCCTCCCCCAGCCTCCTCAGGCAAACGGCAGTTGAGCTCAGGTGGCGGCTCCCCAGTCAGCGGGGGTCCTGGAATAGACTTGGCTGGGTGGCCGACCCCCGCACCCCCACCTGCCAGCTGCGAAGGGACGGTCGGCGGGCTGTGGGGAGGCCGAAGTAGGTGACCCAGCGTTCCTGTGTGTGTAAACGCATCAAAAGAGCAAAAAACAAAGCGGAGTAGGAACGGCAAAGCAGAGCAAAGAAAAGGAAATCGGTGCCGGGAATACAAACCAAAACCCCCCAGAAAGATGCAGCTCTAAGGAAAGCATGTCGAAGCAGGTGCGGGAAAAGCAAAGCGGGGAAGAGCGACGATAAGTAAAGCGAGGAAAAGGAAAGCAAAGCAAAACGAACCCAAATCATTGGGAATCGTGTAATGTCGCTTATCGTCCTAAAAAACCTCACCCAAGCCCGTCCCCAGACGAACAGCAGCAGCGGGACCCACCTGGCGGCTCGCCGGACAGCGGGGGATGAGGAATAGACCATGCTGGGTGGGTGGCCAGGCTTCCTGTCGCCACCCTCCAGCTCCCGGGGGACAGTCGTCGGGCTGCGGGGAGGGAGGCCACGGTGTGCGCCTGAGGCTTTATGCGTTCATAAATACACCGATCGACTCGTCGCCCAAATCGGTGCGACGGTCTGCAAAAGAAGCCTACCTAGCACGGCAAAGCAGAGCTGAGCAATGCAACGCAAAGCAGAGCGAGACAAAGCAAAGCCCTGCTAGGGAAAAGAAAGAGGCAAAAGGAAAAGCAAAGCCAAGAAGGGCCGCGAAAAGCAAAAGCAAGCAGGGCAAGAAAAACCAAAGCAGAAGAGGTCCAGGAAAAGAAAAGTGGTGTCACGAATACAAAGTAAAGCAAAGCAAAGCAAGGCAGGGCCGGCTAAAGCAAAACAAAGAAGGGTGGGGAAAAACAAACAAACAAACAAAAAAAACCTAAGCTAAGGATTTCCTGGGGGGTGGGGGAAAGAAAAGCGGTATCTTGAATACAACGTCAAGCAAAACAAAGCGAGGCAGGGCCAGCAAAAGCAAAACAAAGAAAGGCGAGAAAAACCAAAGCAAAAGAGGTCCAGGAAAAGAAAAGTGGTGTCTTGAATACAACGTCAAGCAAAACAAAGCGAGGCAGGACCAGCAAAAGCAAAGCAAAGAAGGGCGAGAAAAACCAAAGCAAAGGAGGTCCAGGGAAAGAAAAGCGGTGTCACGAATACAAAGTCAAGCAAAACGAAACAAAGCGAGGCCAGGAAAAGCAAAGCATGGTCAGGAAGAGAAAATCCAAAGTAAAACAGGGCCAGGAAAAGCCAAGCAGTGCCTTGAATACAAAGCGAAGCGAAGCAACGCAGGGCCAGGGAAAGCAAAGCAAAGCAAAACGGTGCTGCCAAAACAAAATGCGGAGTTAACTTAGCGTCAGTCGAAATCGCACCCCCCACCCACCCCAGAGGAAAAGGGGCCCCTTGCTGGCTTACGGGGAGCTGGGCGTTTGAGAAGGCCAGGGTGTGGCAGCGGCCCCCGGTTGCCTCGGGCCGCCTCTCGCTCTCGCTCTGACATCAGAGGCTCCTGCTCGGCCGCGAACGGCTCCCCACCTGTGCCACTCAGTTTGGCTGGCTGCCTGGCTGCTTTGCTTTAGCTGCTTATCATTATATAAATTAATAATAACAATAATAATAATAATAATAATAATAATAATAATAATAATAATAATAATAATAATGCTATTATTATATACTACTAAAAAGTTATTAGAAATAAAAGTATTAAATAGTAATAGAAATAAATATCATTAAAACGTAATACAAATAGTAGAAGTAGGAATAATAATAGTCTTCTCCGTCTGTTTCCCCCTTTCGTTTTAGGAATCGAGTAGTTATTGATTGTTGTTCTCAACCCACACCCCTCCCCAGACGAATAGCAACGGAGCCCACCTGCTGGCTCTCCGCACAACGGTGGGCAACAGAATAGACCTGGCCCGGTAGCCAGATCCCTGTCCCTGCCCGCCAGCTGCGAGGGGACAGCTGCCGGGCTGCGGGCCGGCTAACTTTTCTGTGTGTTCAGAAACAAGTTTCATGAACTTCTTTATGCATTCATAAAGACAGCAAAGCTAAGGAAAGGAGCACAGGGAAAAACAAAGCGGTGCCACGAAAGGGAAAGCCAAGGAAAGAAAGCACTTTGAGGCAAAGCAAAGCACAGCGAGGCTAAGAAAGGTCCAGAAGAGCAGAGAAGGGAAAGCAAAGCACTGACAGGAATACGAAGCAAAGAAATAAAAAATAAAGCATGACCGCACAAGTAAAAACGTAGCAGGCTCAGGAAAGAAAAAGCAAAACAAAGCAAAGCAAAGCAAAGCAAAGCAAAGCAAAGCAAAGCAAAGCAAAGCAAAGCAAAGCAGCACAAGGAACAACACAGCATTTCCAGGAGAGAAAAAGCAAAGCAATCTGAGGCAAGAACAGCAGAGGAAAGGAGGTATGGAAAAGCAAAACTGTGCCAGCAAGAGCAAAGCAAAGCAGACCAAGGCAAAACAAAGAGAAGCAGAGTGAATGTAGCGAGCTGGCGGCCAGCCCTCCTTTGGGTTCCAAGTGTCTGTGGGGGGGAGACCGGAGGGCTCCATGTTGTGTACAGGTGGCAGCCAGACTCGGACAGTGGCTGTACCCTGACAGCTCTCTCCCCAGCCTCCTTCACATCTCCTAGTCCACCGTGACGTTTTATATATCTCTATCTATTTTGTTGTTGTTGTTGTTCTTGTGGTGGATTTCTTCCACCGTAGTTGTGGGAATCGTGTAGTTCCTTACTGTCTTTGAGAACCTCACACACACAACTAGCAGTGTGGCCCACCCAAGCCAGCTCGCCGCGTGGCTGGGGACAAAGAATGGACCATGTCGGGCGGCCAGGCCTGCTGCCCCCACGCGCCGGTTCCGAGGGGACAGTGGCTGGGCTGCGGGGAGGCCAAGTTCTGTGTCTGACGGTTTATGCGTTCATAAATTTACCAATCGACTCAGCAGCAAAATCAGTGAGACGGTCTCCAAAGGAAGCCTAGCACGGCACAGGAGAGCAGAGCAATGCGGATGAAAGCTGAGCGAGACAAGGAAAAGCCCTGCTAGGCATAGGGAAAAGCAGTGACAACCAGGGCCTGGAAAAGGAAAGCACGGCCAGTAAAAACACATCAGATAGGTCCAAAAGGAAAACAAATCATGCAAGGAACATGAAAAAAAAAAAAAAATTAAAAAAAAAAAAAAAAAAAAAGAATAAAAGATGAAAGGCAAAGCAAAGCAAAGCAAAGCAGAGCAAAGCAAAGCTAAAGAAAGGAAAAAATGGCCTGAAACAGCAAACGAAAGCACGGCGAGGGAAGGCAAAGCAGAGCAAAGGAAAGTAGCACCAGGAGAAGCAAAGCATAACCAGGAAATGCAAAGCAAGCAAAGGAAAGCAAAGCACTTTGAGGCAAGGCAAAGCACAGCACGGGTAGGAAAGGCAGAGCAGTGCCAGGTCTATAAAGCAGAGCTAAACCAAGGAAAGCGTGGCCAGGGAAGGGAAAGCTGAGCAAGTCAAAGCAGAGCAAAGGAACGTAGCACAAGGAAAAGCAAAGCATTTTCAGGAAAGCAAAAGCAAAACAGTCTGAGGCAAAGCTGGGGCAAGAACAGCAGAGGAAAGGAGGTATGGGAAAGCAAAACTGTGCCACGAAGAGCAAAGCAAAGCGGAGCAAGGCAAAACAGAGAGAAGCAAAGCAAACGTAAGGAGCTTGCGGCTAGCTCAGTAAAACCAGTGGGACAGTCTCCAAAAGAAACCTAGCACAACACAGGACAGCAGGGCAATGCGGATAAAAGCTGAGCAAGACAGAGTAAAACCCTGCTAAGGAAAAGCCCTGCTAGGCATAAGGAAAAGCAGTGACAACCAGGGCCTGGAAAAGGAAAGCACGGCCTGTAAAAACACATCAGATAGGTCCAAAAGGAAAACAAAAGAATGTAATGATCATTTAAAGAAAAATAAATAAAAAAATAATAATAACAATAAAAAAAAAAAGATGCAAAGCATGTCCAGAAAAGGCAAAACATAGCAAGGCAAAGCAGAGCAGAGCGAAGCTAAACAAAGGCAAGCATGGCCCTATAAAGCAAAACAAAGCACGGCGAGGGAAGGCAAAGCTGAGCAAAGGAAAGTAGCACCAGGAAAAGCAAAGCAGTGCCAGGAAAGAGAAAGAAGTCAAAGTAAATAAATAAATAAAAAAAGAACAACAAAAAAAAAAAAAAAAAAACACCAATAAAAAGCACAACAAAGCGAAAAAGTTTGAGGTAAGGCAAATCAGAGCAGGGTGAAGAGAAGCTAAGCAGAGCAGAGAAGGAAAAGCAAAGCAATGCCAGGAATACAAAGCAAGGCAAAGCAAAGCAAAGCAAAGCATGGCCAGGCAAGGCAAAGCAGAACAAAAGAAAGTAGCAAAAGGAAAAGCAAAGCAGTGCCAGGAATACAAAGTAAAGCAAAACAAAGGTAAGCATGACCAGAAACTGGAAGTGAGAGCAGGAGCAGGCGAGGCAAAAGAGAGCAAGGCAAAGGTAAAAAAAGGCAAGCATGGCCCCGTAAAGCAATACAAAGCACGGCCAAGGAAGGCAAAGCTGAGCAAAGGAAAGTAGCACCAGGAGAAGCAAAGCATAACCAGGGAAGACAAAGCAAACAAAGGAAAGCAAAGCAGTTTGAGGCGAGGCAAGGCAAAGCACAGCACGGGTAGGAAAAGCAAAGCAGTGCCAGGTCTATAAAGCAGAGCTAAACCAAGGAAAGCATGGCCAGGGAAGGGAAAGCTGAGCAAGTCAAAGCAGAGCAAGGGAACGTAGCACAAGGAAAAGCAAAGCATTTTCAGGAAAGCAAAAGCAAAGCAGTCTGAGGCAAAGCTGGGGCAAGAACAGCAGAGGAAAGGAGATATGGGAAAACAAAACTGTGCCAGCAAGAGCAAAGCAAAGCGGAGTAAGGCAAAACAAAAAGAAGCAAAGCAAACGTAAGGAGCTTGCGGCTAGCCCAGTAAAACCAGTGGGACAGTCTCCAAAAGAAACCTAGCACAGCACAGGAGAGCAGAGCAATGCGGATAAAAGCTGAGCAAGACAGAGTAAAACCCTGCTAAGGAAAAGACCGAGCGGCATAAGGAAAAGCAGTGACAACCAGGGCCTGGAAAAGGAAAGCACGGTCTGTAAAAACACATCAGATAGGTCCAAAAGGAAAACAAAAGAATGCAATGAACATTTAAAGGAAAAAAAAAAAAAAAAAGAATAAATAATAATAATAATAAAAGAAATAGATGCAAAGCATGTCCAGAAAAGGCAAAACATAGCAAGGCAAAGCAGAGCAGAGCAAAGCTAAACAAAGGCAAGCATGGCCCCGTAAAGCAAAACAAAGCACGGCCAGGGAAGGCAAAGCTGTGCAAAGGAAAGTAGCACCAGGAAAAGCAAAGCAGTGCCAGGAAAGAGAAAGAAGTCAAAGTAAATAAATAAATAAAAAAAGAACAACAACAACAAAAAAAAAAAAACACCAATAAAAAGCACAACAAAGCGAAAAAGTTTGAGGTAAGGCAAATCAGAGCAGGGTGAAGAGAAGCTAAGCAGAGCAGAGAAGGAAAAGCAAAGCAATGCCAGGAATACAAAGCAAGGCAAAGCAAAGCAAAGCAAAGCATGGCCAGGCAAGGCAAAGCAGAACAAAAGAAAGTAGCAAAAGGAAAAGCAAAGCAGTGCCAGGAATACAAAGTAAAGCAAAACAAAGGTAAGCATGGCCGGAAACTGGAAGTGAGAGCAGGAGCAGGTGAGGCAAAAGAGAGCAAGGCAAAGGTGAAAAAAGGCAAGCATGGCCCCGTAAAGCAATACAAAGCATGGCCAGGGAAGGCAAAGCTGAGCAAAGGAAAGTAGCACCAGGAAATGCAAAGCAGTGCTGGGAAAGAGAAAGAAAAAAAATATTAATGAAAAAAAATAAAAACAAACAAACAAACAAAAAATAAATAAAACCACAACAAAGCGAAAAAGTTCAAGGTAAGGCAAATCAGAGCAGGGTTAAGAGAAGCTAAGCAGAGCAGAGAAGGAAAAGCAAAGCAATGCCAGGAATACAAAGCAAAGCAAAGCAAAGCATGGCCAGGCAAGGCAAAGCAGAACAAAAGAAAGTAGCAAAAGGAAAAGCAAAGCAGTGCCAGGAATACAAAGTAAAGCAAAACAAAGGTAAGCATGGCCGGAAAATGGAAATGAGAGCAGGAGCAGGTGAGGCAAAAAAGAGCAAGGCAAAGGTAAAAAAAGGCAAGCGTGGCCCCGTAAAGCAAAACAAAGCACGGCCAGGGAAGGCAAAGCTGAGCAAAGGAAAGTAGCACCAGGAAAAGCAAAGCATAACTAGGAAAGATAAAGCAAACAAAGGAAAGCAAAGCAGTTTGAGGCGAGGCAAGGCAAAGCACAGCACGGGTAGGAAAAGCAAAGCAGTGCCAGGTCTATAAAGCAGAGCTAAACCAAGGAAAGCATGGCCAGGGAAGGCAAAGCAGAGCAAGGAAAAGCAAAGCAAAGGAAAGTAGCACAAGGAAATGCAAAGTATGTTCAGGAGAGAAAGAGCAAAACACTCTGAGGCAAAGCAGGGGCAAGAACAGCAGAGGAAAGGAGGTATGGAAAAGCAAAACTGTGCCAGCAAGAGCAAAGCAAAGCGGAGCGAGGCAAAACAAAGAGAAGCAAAGCGAACGTAGCGAGCTGTTGGCCAGCCCTCCTTTGGGTTCCAAGTGTCTGTGGGGGAGACCGGAGGGCCTCCATGTTGTGTACAGGTGGCAGCCGGAAATGGACAGTGGCTGGACCCTGATCGCCCACTCCTCAGCCTTCTTCACAGCTCCTAGTCCACTGTGACAGCCGGCAAGAACCATGTCTTGCTTTAGCTGGTTTTATATATCTATATACATTTTGTTGTTGTTTGTTGTGGATTTCTTCCACCGTAGTTGTGGGAATCATGTAGTTACTTATTCTCGTTGAAATTCTCACTGAACACTATCACCACACGAGTAGAAGTTAGGGGTCCCCTGGCGGCTCGCCGCATGACTAGGGACAAAGAATGGACCATGTCGGGCGGCCAGGCCTGCTGCACCCGGCCTCCAGTTCCGAGGGGACAGTGGCTGGGCTGCGGGGAGGCCAAGTTCTGTGTCTGACAGTTTATGCGTTCAGAAATTTACCATTCGACTCAGCAGCAAAATCAGTGAGACGGTCTCCAAAGGAAGCCTAGCACGGCACAGGAGAGCAGAGCAATGTGGATGAAAGCTGAGCGAGACAAGGAAAAGCCCTGCTAGGCATAGGGAAAAGCAGTGACAACCAGGGCCTGGAAAAGCAAAGCACGGCCAGTAAAAACACATCAGATAGGTCCAAAAGGAAAACAAATCATGCAAGGAACATGAAAAAAAAAAAATTAAAAAAAAAAAAAAAAAAAGAATAAAAGATGAAAGGCAAAGCAAAGCAAAGCAAAGCAGAGCAAAGCAAAGCTAAAGAAAGGAAAAAATAGCCTGAAACAGCAAACGAAAGCAAGGCCAGGGAAGGCAAAGCAGAGCTAAGGAAAGTAGCAAAAGGAAAAGCAAAGCATAACCAGGAAATGCAAAGCAAGCAAAGGAAAAGCAAAGCACTTTGAGGCAAGGCAAAGCACAGCATGGGTAGGAAAAGCAAACCAGTGCCAGGTCTATAAAGCAAAGCTAAACCAAGGAAAGCATGGCCTGATAAAGCAAAGGAAAGCATGGCCAGGGAAGGCAAAGCAGAGCAAGGAAAAGCAAAGCAAAGGAAAGTAGCACAAGGAAATGCAAAGTATGTTCAGGAGAGAAAGAGCAAAACACTCTGAGGCAAAGCAGGGGCAAGAACAGCAGAGGAAAGGAGGTATGGAAAAGCAAAACTGTGCCAGCAAGAGCAAAGCAAAGCGGAGCGAGGCAAAACAAAGAGAAGCAAAGCGAACGTAGCGAGCTGGCGGCCAGCCCTCCTTTGGGTTCCAAGTGTCTGTGGGGGAGACCGGAGGGCCTCCATGTTGTGTACAGGTGGCAGCCGGACTTGGACAGTGGCTGGACCCTGATCGCCCACTCCTCAGCCTTCTTCACAGCTCCTAGTCCACTGTGACAGCCGGCAAGAACCATGTCTTGCTTTAGCTGGTTTTATATATCTATATACATTTTGTTGTTGTTTGTTGTGGATTTCTTCCACCGTAGTTGTGGGAATCATGTAGTTACTTATTCTCGTTGAAATTCTCACTGAACACTATCACCACACGAGTAGCAGTTAAGGGTCCCCTGGCGGCTCGCCGCATGGCTAGGGACAAAGAATGGACCATGTCGGGCGGCCAGGCCTGCTGCACCCGGCCTCCAGTTCCGAGGGGACAGTGGCTGGGCTGCGGGGAGGCCAAGTTCTGTGTCTGACGGTTTATGCGTTCAGAAATTTACCAACCGACTCAGCAGCAAAATCAGTGAGACAGTCTCCAAAGGAAGCCTAGCACGGCACAGGAGAGCAGAGCAATGCGGATGAAAGCTGAGCGAGACAAAGCAAAGCCCTGCTAGGGAAAAGACCTAGCGGCATAAGGAAAAGCAGTGACAACCAGGGCCTGGAAAAGCAAAGCACGGCCAGAGAAAACACAAGAAAAAGATATAAAAGGAAAATATAAAGCATGGAATGAACATCAAATAAATAAAAAATAATAATAATAATAATAATAAAAAAATGCAAAGCATGACCAGGAAAGGCATAGCATAGCAGAACAAAGTAGAGGAAAGCAAAGGTAAACAAAGGAAAGCATGGCCCCGTAAAGCAAAAAAAAAAAAAAAAGCAAGGCCAGGGAGGGCAAAGCTGAGCAAAGGAAAGTAACACCAGGTAAAGCAAAGCATAACGAGGGAAGACAAAGCAAGCAAAGGACAGCAAAGCACTTTGAGGCAAGGCAAAGCACAGCATGGTTTGGAAAAGCAATGCAGTGCCAGGTCTGTAAACCAAGGAAAGCATGGCCTGATAAAGCAAAACAAAGCAAGGCCAGGGAAGGCAAAGCACAGGAAGGCAAAGCAGAGCAAAGGAAAGTAGTACCAGGAAATGCAAAGCAGTGCTGGGAAAGAGAAAGAAAAAAAATATTAATGAAAAAAAATAAAAACAAACAAACAAACAAAAAATAAATAAAACCACAACAAAGCGAAAAAGTTCAAGGTAAGGCAAATCAGAGCAGGGTTAAGAGAAGCTAAGCAGAGCAGAGAAGGAAAAGCAAAGCAATGCCAGGAATACAAAGCAAAGCAAAGCAAAGCATGGCCAGGCAAGGCAAAGCAGAACAAAAGAAAGTAGCAAAAGGAAAAAGAAAGTAGCAAAAGGAAAAGCAAAGCAGTGCCAGGAATACAAAGTAAAGCAAAACAAAGGTAAGCATGGCCGGAAAATGGAAATGAGAGCAGGAGCAGGTGAGGCAAAAAAGAGCAAGGCAAAGGTAAAAAAAGGCAAGTGTGGCCCCATAAAGCAAAACAAAGCACGGCCAGGGAAGGCAAAGCTGAGCAAAGGAAAGTAGCACCAGGAAAAGCAAAGCATAACTAGGAAAGATAAAGCAAACAAAGGAAAGCAAAGCAGTTTGAGGCGAGGCAAGGCAAAGCACAGCACGGGTAGGAAAAGCAAAGCAGTGCCAGGTCTATAAACCAAAGGTAAACCAAGGAAAACATGGCCAGGGAAGGGAAAGCTGAGCAAGTCAAAGCAGAGCAAGGGAACGTAGCACAAGGAAAAGCAAAGCATTGCCAGGAAAGAAACAGCAAAAGAATCTGAGGCAAAGCAAAGCAAAGCTGGGGCAAGAACAGCAGAGGAAAGGAGGTATGGAATAGCAAAACCGTGCCAGCAAGAGCAAAGCAAAGCGGAGCAAGGCAAAACAAAGAGAAGCAAAGCAAACGTAGCGAGCTGGCGGCCAGCCCTCCTTTGGGTTCCAAGTGTCTGTGAGGGGGAGACCGGAGGGCTCCATGTTGTGTGCAGGTGGCAGCCAGACTTGGACAGTGGCTGGACCCTGATCGCCCACTCCTCAGCCTTCTTCACAGCTCCTAGTCCACTGTGACACCGGGCAAGAACCATGTCTTGCTTTAGCTGGTTTTATATATCTATATACATTTTGTTGTTGTTGTTGTTGTGGATTTCTTCCACCGTAGTTGTGGAAATCATGTAGTTACTTACTGTCTTTGAGAACCTCACACACACAACTAGCAGTGTGGCCCACCTGGCAGCTCTCCGCATGGCTAGGGACAAAGTATGGACCATATGGGGCGGCCAGGCCTGCTGCCCCCACGCGCCGGTTCCGAGGGGACAGTGGCTGGGCTGCGGGGAGGCCAAGTTCTGTGTCTGACGGTTTATGCGTTCATAAATTTACCAACCGACTCCGCAGCAAAATCAGTGAGACAGTCTCCAAAAGAAGCCAAGCACGGCACAGGAGAGCAGAGCAATGTGGATGAAAGCTGAGCGAGACAAGGAAAAGCCCTGCTAGGCATAGGGAAAAGCAGTGACAACCAGGGCCTGGAAAAGGAAAGCACGGCCTGTAAAAACACATCAGACAGGTCCAAAATGAAAACAAATCATGCAAGAAACATGAAAAAAATAATAATAATAATAAAAAAAAAGAATAAAAGATGAAAGCCAAAGTAAATCAAAGCAGAGCAAAGGAAAGCATGGCCAGGGAAGGCAAAGCAGAACAAAGAAAGGTAGCACAAGGAAAAGCAAAGCATTTTCAGGAAAGCAAAAGCAAAGCAATCTGAGGCAAAGCTGGGCCAAGAACAGCAGAGGAAAGGAGGTAGGAAAAAGCAAAACTGTGCCAGCAAGAGCAAAGCAAAGCGGAGCAAGGCAAAACAAAGAGAAGCAAAGCAAACGTAGCGAGCTGGAGGCCAGCCCTCCTTTGAGTTCCAAGTGCCTGTTGGGGGGAGACCGGAGGGCTCTCATGTTGTGTACAGGTGGCAGCCAGACTTGGACAGTGGCTGGACCCTGATCACCCCCTCCTCAGCCTTCTTCACAGCTCCTAGTCCACTGTGACAGCCGGCAAGAACCATGTCTTGCTTTAGCAGGTTTTATATATGTATTTACATTTTGTTGTTGTCTGTTGTGTATTTCTCCCACCATAGTTGTGGGAATCATGTAGTTAAGGGAAATCGGAGCAGGGATAAGAGAAGCTAAGCAGAGCAGAGAAGGAAAAGCAAAGCAATGCCTGGAATACAAAGCAAGGCAAAGGAAAGCATGGCCAGGGAAGGCAAAGCAGAGCAAGGAAAAGCAAAGCAAAGGAAAGTAGCACAAGGAAATGCAAAGTATTTCCAGGAGAGAAAGAGCAAAACACTCTGAGGCAAAGCTGGGGCAAGAACAGCAGAGGAAAGGAGGTATGGAAAAGCAAAACTGTGCCAGCAAGAGCAAAGCAAAGCGGAGCAAGGCAAAACAAAGAGAAGCAAAGCAAACGTAGCGAGCTGGCGGCCAGCCCTCCTTTGGGTTCCAAGTGCCTGTTGGGGGGAGACCGGAGGGCCTCCATGTTGTGTACAGGTGGCAGCCGGACTTGGACAGTGGTTGTACCCTGATCGCCCACTCCTCAGCCTTCTTCACAGCTCCTAGTCCACTGTGACAGCCGGCAAGAACCATGTCTTGCTTTAGCTGGTTTTATATATCTATATACATTTTGTTGTTGTCTGTTGTGTATTTCTTCCACCGTAGTTGTGGGAATCATGTAGTTACTTATTCTCATTGAAATTGTCACTGAACACTATCACCACACGAGCAGCAGTTAGGGGTCCCCTGGCAGCTCGCCGCATGGCTGGGGACAAAGAATGGACCATGTCGGGCGGCCAGGCCTGCTGCACCCAGCCTCCAGTTCCGAGGGGACAGTGGCTGGGCTGCGGGGAGGCCAAGTTCTGTGTCTGACGGTTTATGCGTTCAGAAATTTACCAACCGACTCAGCAGCAAAATCAGTGAGACAGTCTCCAAAGGAAGCCTAGCACGGCACAGGAGAGCAGAGCAATGCGGATGAAAGCTGAGCGAGACAAAGCAAAGCCCTGCTAGGGAAAAGACCTAGCGGCATAAGGAAAATCAATGACAAGCAAGGCCTGGAAAAGCAAAGCACGGCCAGAGAAAACACAAGAAAAAGATACAAAAGGAAAACATAAAGTATGGAATGAACATCAAATAAATAAAAAAAATAATAATAATAAAAAAATGCAAAGCATGACCAGGAAAGGCATAGCATAGCAGAACAAAGTAGAGGAAAGCAAAGGTAAACAAAGGAAAGCATGGCCCCGTAAAGGAAAAAAAAAAGCAAGGCCAGGGAGGGCAAAGCTGAGCAAAGGAAAGTAACACCAGGTAAAGCAAAGCATAACGAGGGAAGACAAAGCAAGCAGAGGAAAGCAAAGCACTTTGAGGCAAGGCAAAGCACAGCATGGTTTGGAAAAGCAATGCAGTGCCAGGTCTGTAAACCAAAGGTAAACCAAGGAAAGCATGGCCAGGGAAGGGAAAGCTGAGCAAGTCAAAGCAGAGCAAGGGAACGTAGCACAAGGAAAAGCAAAGCATTTTCAGGAAAGCAAAAGCAAAGCAGTCTGAGGCAAAGCTGGGGCAAGAACAGCAGAGGAAAGGAGGTATGGGAAAGCAAAACTGTGCCACGAAGAGCAAAGCAAAGCGGAATAAGGCAAAACAGAGAGAAGCAAAGCAAACGTAGCGAGCTGGCGGCTAGCCCAGTAAAACCAGTGGGAAAGTCTCTAAAAGAAACCTAGCACAGCACAGGAGAGCAGAGCAATGCGGATAAAAGCTGAGCAAGACAGAGTAAAACCCTGCTAAGAAAAAGAACTAGCGGCATAAGGAAAAGCAGTGACAACCAGGGCCTGGAAAAGGAAAGCACGGCCTGTAAAAACACATCAGATAGGTCCAAAAGGAAAACAAAAGAATGCAATGAACACTTAAAAAAAAAAAAAAAAAAAAAAAAAAAGCAAAACATGTCCAGAAAAGGCAAAACTTAGCAAGGCAAAGCAGAGCAAGGGAACGTAGCACAAGGAAAAGCAAAGCATTGCCAGGAAAGAAACAGCAAAAGAATCTGAGGCAAAGCAAAGCAAAGCCGGGGCAAGAACAGCAGAGGAAAGGAGGTATGGAAAAGCAAAACTGTGCCAGCAAGAGCAAAGCAAAGCGGAGCAAGGCAAAACAAAGAGGAGCAAAGCGAACGTAGCGAGCTGGCGGCCAGCCCTCCTTTGGGTTCCAAGTGCCTGTTGGGGGGAGACCGGAGGGCTCTCATGTTGTGTGCAGGTGGCAGCCGGACTTGGACAGTGGCTGTACCCTGATCGCCCTCTCCCCAGCCTCCTTCACATCTCCTGGTCCACCGTGACGTTGGGCAAGAACCATGTCTTGCTTTATCTGTTTATTTCTTTATTGTTGCCTTTCTTCCAGCGTAGTTGTGGGAATCATGTTGTTACTTACAGAAAAGACCGTGCTGGGTGTGCAGGCCTGCTGCCCCCTCGTGCCAGTTCCGAGGGAACGGTCGCTGGGCTGCGGGGAGGCCAAGTTCTGTGTCTGACGGTTTATGCGTTCGTAATTATAGCGATCGACTCGGCATCAAAGCCCGCGGGACGGTCTCCGAGAGAAGCCTAGCACGGCACAGGAGAGCAGAGCAATGCGGTTGAAAGCCGAGCAAGGCAAGGCAGAGCCCTGCTAGGGAAAGGACGGCGGGGTTGGTTCCCGGCCGGCAGGTGTTCCCCGCCTCGGGGCGCCGCGGGCGCCTCGTCTAAGCGCTGCGGACAGCAGCCGCCAGGTCTACCCGGGCGCGGTCGCCATGTTTGCTTAGCCGGCGGCGACCTGTAGGGGTCGCTGCAGGTCCGGCCGCGAGAACGGCGTCGGGGTCTGCCCGGCAGCGACGGGAGCGCGGGCGCGAGCGCGTTTGCGAGGGCTCCCGTCCGCGGGTCGGTCGAGCGGTTCCCGAGCGGGTCCGATGGCGCGGAAAGCGTCGGAAATTCCCGGAAAGGTGCGAAAAGTGCCGGAAGGGCCCGTGGGAAAAGCGAAGGAAGGCGGGCCGGCGCTGTCGGTTCCCGGCCGGCGGGTCTCCCCGTGTCCCCCTGAGGTTGCCAGGTCTACCGTGTGCCCCCCGTTGCCGCCACGTCTCCCCGTGTCGTCCTGCGGCCGCCAGGTGTCCCGGTGCCCTCCTGCGGCCGCCAGGTCTCCCCGCGTCCCGCCGAGGTTGCCAGGTCTACCGCATCCCCCCGTCGCCTCGTCTGCCGATCCTGCCGCGGCCGCCTGGTGTCCCCGCGTCGTCCCGCGGCCGCCTGGTCTCCCCGTAGCTTCCTGCGGCCGCCAGGTCTACCCTGCCGCGGTCGCCATGTTTGCTTAGCCGGCGGCGACCTGTAGGGGTCGCTGCAGGTCCGGCCGCGAGAACGGCGTCGGGGTCTGCCCGGCAGCGACGGGAGCGCGCGCGCGCGCGCGTTTGCGAAGGCGCACGTCCGCGGGTCGGTCGAGCGGTTCCCGAGCGGGTCCGATGGCGCGGAAAGCGTCGGAAATTCCCGGAAAGGTGCGAAAAAGCCCGAAAAGGCTGGAAAAGTGCCGGAAGGGCCCGTGGGAAAAGCGAAGGAAGGCGGGCCGGCGCCGTCGGTTCCCGGCCGGGGGGTCCCCCTGAGGTTGCCAGGTCTACCCGCGCGGAGGAAATAGCCGCCGGTCGGGCGGAGGGAACGGCGGCCAGGTCTACCGCGTGTCCGACGGGACTTGGAAG
>NW_028136580.1:0-15000 GCF_965140915.1 Aythya marila | reverse complement strand
ACCTTGCGGCCCGGCCGAGGCCGCTCCCGGGCGCCCCCGGCAGACGAGCTTCCCCCCCCCCCCCCCCCCCCCCCCCGATTGCTGGGTAGACCTGGCGGCCCTTCGGGGGGCGGCATTTTCCGGCGAATGGTAGACCTGGCGGTCCGTCGGAGCGAAGCGTGCCTCCGCCTCCCCGGCTACGCTCTGCACGGCAGTCCGAGGGACGCTCGCGCCTCTGTCCCGCTTACAGCCGGCACACGGGCTCGCCTGCTCGCCAACGCGCTGTGCCGCTTCGGCTCCTCGCCTTGACGCCACGCTACACCTGGCGGATCGGGGCTGGGAGGGGAAGGGGGAGGAAGAGGGGAGGGGATTCACCTGTCCACTTCAGCACGACGAGGACCGTAGAGCTGGCGGCCGTCAGCTAACGGCGGCTGCCTACGCGCTTTTCTGGAGCCCTTCGCTTTCTTCCCCCGCCCTTCTTTTTGCTTCCCTTCTGCTTTCTCATTCCTTTCTTCATCGATTCGTTGGCTGAACGATCGATCCATCGATTCCTTGATTCATTCACTCACTCATTCACTCATTCATGCACTCATTCACTCATTCATGCACTCATTCACTCATTCACTCATTCATTCATTCATTCATTCATTCATTCATTCATTCATTCATTCATTCATTCATTCATTCATTCATTCATTCATTCACAAATACACCTCTTCTCGTTCCCTCCCTTCCCCCCTTCTCCCCGTTGCCACGCCGCTCTTCCCCAGCAGCCGGCCGAGAAGCAGGGCAGAGCTCAAGATCGCCGCGAGGCGGGGAAGCGCCGTGTAGACGGACGGGGCTGCGGGCGGCGGACAGCCTCTGCCCTCGCGAGCCCGCGAGCCCGAGCCGAAGCGCAAGCCCGAAGCCGACTCCGAGCCCGATCCGCCCCGGCCGCGGAGCCGAGCGTCGCAGGAGGCGAGGCAGCTCCCGCCTGCCCGCCTTTGCGGGGGCCCCGGACGGGGCCCGCCCGGGGAGAAAAACGCTGGAGGCGAGCGCGAGCTCGTCGCTCTGCTCCCTCCCGCGCCATCTAGCTGCCCGCCGGCCGGGACACGGGCTCGGCGGGAGCCTGAAGACCAGCCGGCTTGAAGCTCCGTGCCCGGAATAATGCGTCCCCCTCTCGCCTACGTGTGGCGCCGGCTTCCCGCCGAGCGGAGCGGAGCGGCCGGCGACGAGCTAGGAGGATTGCCCCTCCCGCCGCCCCCCCGCCCGACGGCTCGGCGGGGCTGCGGCGCGACGGGCGGGGGAGAGGGGGGGAGAGGAGCCGGCGCCGCTCGAGAAGCCGAGAGCGCGGCCGCGCGCGGCCCCTGGCTGCATCGGGCTGCCGCTCGCTCTGCCGTCAGGGGCTCTGGCTCGCCTGCGAGCCACCCGTGCGACTCTGCGTGGCTGGGCGTGTGTCACTGCACTCAGCGATCCGTGCGAAACGAGGCGAAGCGAAGGCGCGCAACGGAAAGGCGGAGCGCCGCCAGCCAAAGCCAGGCCAAGCGGCGCCGGCAAAAGCAAAGCGAAGCGGAGGAGGAACGGCAAAGCGGAGCGAGGCGGAGCAGACGAAGGAAAAGCAAACGAGTGCCACGAACGCGACGCCAAACAAAACTCAGCGCTTCCACGAAAAGCAAAGCGAAGCAGGGCCGGCAAAAGCAAAGCAAAGGGGAGCAACTGGCGGCCGGTCTGCCGCGGGCTCCGAGTGGCTCTGGCGGCGGGTAGACGTGGCGGCCGGAGTCTGAGAGCGAACGCTTTCTCCGCACGCTTTGTACGACCTCTCGTCTCCCCGCCGACAAGCGGGACCCGTGCTTTCTTGTTGCTGCTGCTGCTGCTGCTGCTTGTGTTTGTTTTTCTTTTTCCCCTTTTTCTTTTTAAAAGCGTGAACGATTCGAATGAATGGCGCCTCCCAGCCGTTCCCCTGCACGCGAGAGGCGTGTGGATAGACCTGGCGGGCCGCCGGAGGGAAGCGTGCGGGCACGCGCCCGTCTGTGCATGCGTGCGTGTGGCCGTGTAGACGAGGCAGCCGGGCCGCTCTCGAGCAGTGGCCGTGACGGCGGGGTAGACCTGACGGCTCCACGAGGCGGGAGGGGGCGGGGGGACAGAGCTGGGAGGAGGGAGAAGTAGACCTGGTGGCTCCACGGGGCGGGAGGGGGCGGGGGGACAGAGCGGGGAGGAGGAGGGAGAAGTAGACCTGGTGGCTCCACGGGGCGGGAGGGGGCGGGGGGACAGAGCGGGGAGGAGGAGGGAGAAGTAGACCTGGTGGCTCCACGGGGCGGGAGGGGGCGGGGGGACAGAGCGGGGAGGAGGAGGGAGAAGTAGACCTGGTGGCTCCACGGGGCGGGAGGGGGCGGGGGGGAGAGAGCGGGGAGGAGGAGGGAGGAGTAGACCTGGTGGCTCCACGAGGCGGGAGGGGGCGGGGGAGAGAGCGGGGAGGAGGGAGAAGTAGACCTGGTGGCTCCACGGGGCCCGGAGGGTGGGAGGGACGGGTAGACGTGGCGGCCTGCATCTGACAGCGGCCGTCTACGCACTTCAATGGCCGCCTCCGCCCCCTCCCCACTTCTCCCTCCCTCTCCTCCGCCCTTTGCAGCCTTTGCAGTGGACGGGGCGGGGCGGGGCGCCGGCGCCGGTCGGGAAGGCGAGGGCGCGGCCCCGGACCCCGGCTGCTTCGGGCCGCAGCTCGCTCTGACGTCAGAGGCTCTTGCTCGGCCGCCAGAGGCTCGCCACCTGTGCCGCGCAGTGCGGCTGACTGCCTGGCCGCTTTGCTTTAGCCGCTTTGCAAAATAACTACTCTTATCTTTACGTTTATTATTAGTTAGTTCTGTTGCCTGTTTTCCGCTGTAGCTTCAGGAATCGTGTCATTCCTTACCGTCTTTCAAAACCTCCCCCACCCCCCTAGTCCTCAGCTCCCCCTCACCCCCCCCCCCCCCCCCCCCTCCCCCAGCCTCCTCAGGCAAACGGCAGTTGAGCTCAGGTGGCGGCTCCCCAGTCAGCGGGGGTCCTGGAATAGACTTGGCTGGGTGGCCGACCCCCGCACCCCCACCTGCCAGCTGCGAAGGGACGGTCGGCGGGCTGTGGGGAGGCCGAAGTAGGTGACCCAGCGTTCCTGTGTGTGTAAACGCATCAAAAGAGCAAAAAACAAAGCGGAGTAGGAACGGCAAAGCAGAGCAAAGAAAAGGAAATCGGTGCCGGGAATACAAACCAAAACCCCCCAGAAAGATGCAGCTCTAAGGAAAGCATGTCGAAGCAGGTGCGGGAAAAGCAAAGCGGGGAAGAGCGACGATAAGTAAAGCGAGGAAAAGGAAAGCAAAGCAAAACGAACCCAAATCATTGGGAATCGTGTAATGTCGCTTATCGTCCTAAAAAACCTCACCCAAGCCCGTCCCCAGACGAACAGCAGCAGCGGGACCCACCTGGCGGCTCGCCGGACAGCGGGGGATGAGGAATAGACCATGCTGGGTGGGTGGCCAGGCTTCCTGTCGCCACCCTCCAGCTCCCGGGGGACAGTCGTCGGGCTGCGGGGAGGGAGGCCACGGTGTGCGCCTGAGGCTTTATGCGTTCATAAATACACCGATCGACTCGTCGCCCAAATCGGTGCGACGGTCTGCAAAAGAAGCCTACCTAGCACGGCAAAGCAGAGCTGAGCAATGCAACGCAAAGCAGAGCGAGACAAAGCAAAGCCCTGCTAGGGAAAAGAAAGAGGCAAAAGGAAAAGCAAAGCCAAGAAGGGCCGCGAAAAGCAAAAGCAAGCAGGGCAAGAAAAACCAAAGCAGAAGAGGTCCAGGAAAAGAAAAGTGGTGTCACGAATACAAAGTAAAGCAAAGCAAAGCAAGGCAGGGCCGGCTAAAGCAAAACAAAGAAGGGTGGGGAAAAACAAACAAACAAACAAAAAAAACCTAAGCTAAGGATTTCCTGGGGGGTGGGGGAAAGAAAAGCGGTATCTTGAATACAACGTCAAGCAAAACAAAGCGAGGCAGGGCCAGCAAAAGCAAAACAAAGAAAGGCGAGAAAAACCAAAGCAAAAGAGGTCCAGGAAAAGAAAAGTGGTGTCTTGAATACAACGTCAAGCAAAACAAAGCGAGGCAGGACCAGCAAAAGCAAAGCAAAGAAGGGCGAGAAAAACCAAAGCAAAGGAGGTCCAGGGAAAGAAAAGCGGTGTCACGAATACAAAGTCAAGCAAAACGAAACAAAGCGAGGCCAGGAAAAGCAAAGCATGGTCAGGAAGAGAAAATCCAAAGTAAAACAGGGCCAGGAAAAGCCAAGCAGTGCCTTGAATACAAAGCGAAGCGAAGCAACGCAGGGCCAGGGAAAGCAAAGCAAAGCAAAACGGTGCTGCCAAAACAAAATGCGGAGTTAACTTAGCGTCAGTCGAAATCGCACCCCCCACCCACCCCAGAGGAAAAGGGGCCCCTTGCTGGCTTACGGGGAGCTGGGCGTTTGAGAAGGCCAGGGTGTGGCAGCGGCCCCCGGTTGCCTCGGGCCGCCTCTCGCTCTCGCTCTGACATCAGAGGCTCCTGCTCGGCCGCGAACGGCTCCCCACCTGTGCCACTCAGTTTGGCTGGCTGCCTGGCTGCTTTGCTTTAGCTGCTTATCATTATATAAATTAATAATAACAATAATAATAATAATAATAATAATAATAATAATAATAATAATAATAATAATAATGCTATTATTATATACTACTAAAAAGTTATTAGAAATAAAAGTATTAAATAGTAATAGAAATAAATATCATTAAAACGTAATACAAATAGTAGAAGTAGGAATAATAATAGTCTTCTCCGTCTGTTTCCCCCTTTCGTTTTAGGAATCGAGTAGTTATTGATTGTTGTTCTCAACCCACACCCCTCCCCAGACGAATAGCAACGGAGCCCACCTGCTGGCTCTCCGCACAACGGTGGGCAACAGAATAGACCTGGCCCGGTAGCCAGATCCCTGTCCCTGCCCGCCAGCTGCGAGGGGACAGCTGCCGGGCTGCGGGCCGGCTAACTTTTCTGTGTGTTCAGAAACAAGTTTCATGAACTTCTTTATGCATTCATAAAGACAGCAAAGCTAAGGAAAGGAGCACAGGGAAAAACAAAGCGGTGCCACGAAAGGGAAAGCCAAGGAAAGAAAGCACTTTGAGGCAAAGCAAAGCACAGCGAGGCTAAGAAAGGTCCAGAAGAGCAGAGAAGGTAAAGCAAAGCACTGACAGGAATACGAAGCAAAGAAATAAAAAATAAAGCATGACCGCACAAGTAAAAACGTAGCAGGCTCAGGAAAGAAAAAGCAAAACAAAGCAAAGCAAAGCAAAGCAAAGCAAAGCAAAGCAAAGCAAAGCAAAGCAAAGCAAAGCAGCACAAGGAACAACACAGCATTTCCAGGAGAGAAAAAGCAAAGCAATCTGAGGCAAGAACAGCAGAGGAAAGGAGGTATGGAAAAGCAAAACTGTGCCAGCAAGAGCAAAGCAAAGCAGACCAAGGCAAAACAAAGAGAAGCAGAGTGAATGTAGCGAGCTGGCGGCCAGCCCTCCTTTGGGTTCCAAGTGTCTGTGGGGGGGAGACCGGAGGGCTCCATGTTGTGTACAGGTGGCAGCCAGACTCGGACAGTGGCTGTACCCTGACAGCTCTCTCCCCAGCCTCCTTCACATCTCCTAGTCCACCGTGACGTTTTATATATCTCTATCTATTTTGTTGTTGTTGTTGTTCTTGTGGTGGATTTCTTCCACCGTAGTTGTGGGAATCGTGTAGTTCCTTACTGTCTTTGAGAACCTCACACACACAACTAGCAGTGTGGCCCACCCAAGCCAGCTCGCCGCGTGGCTGGGGACAAAGAATGGACCATGTCGGGCGGCCAGGCCTGCTGCCCCCACGCGCCGGTTCCGAGGGGACAGTGGCTGGGCTGCGGGGAGGCCAAGTTCTGTGTCTGACGGTTTATGCGTTCATAAATTTACCAATCGACTCAGCAGCAAAATCAGTGAGACGGTCTCCAAAGGAAGCCTAGCACGGCACAGGAGAGCAGAGCAATGCGGATGAAAGCTGAGCGAGACAAGGAAAAGCCCTGCTAGGCATAGGGAAAAGCAGTGACAACCAGGGCCTGGAAAAGGAAAGCACGGCCAGTAAAAACACATCAGATAGGTCCAAAAGGAAAACAAATCATGCAAGGAACATGAAAAAAAAAAAAAAATTAAAAAAAAAAAAAAAAAAAAAGAATAAAAGATGAAAGGCAAAGCAAAGCAAAGCAAAGCAGAGCAAAGCAAAGCTAAAGAAAGGAAAAAATGGCCTGAAACAGCAAACGAAAGCACGGCGAGGGAAGGCAAAGCAGAGCAAAGGAAAGTAGCACCAGGAGAAGCAAAGCATAACCAGGAAATGCAAAGCAAGCAAAGGAAAGCAAAGCACTTTGAGGCAAGGCAAAGCACAGCACGGGTAGGAAAGGCAGAGCAGTGCCAGGTCTATAAAGCAGAGCTAAACCAAGGAAAGCGTGGCCAGGGAAGGGAAAGCTGAGCAAGTCAAAGCAGAGCAAAGGAACGTAGCACAAGGAAAAGCAAAGCATTTTCAGGAAAGCAAAAGCAAAACAGTCTGAGGCAAAGCTGGGGCAAGAACAGCAGAGGAAAGGAGGTATGGGAAAGCAAAACTGTGCCACGAAGAGCAAAGCAAAGCGGAGCAAGGCAAAACAGAGAGAAGCAAAGCAAACGTAAGGAGCTTGCGGCTAGCTCAGTAAAACCAGTGGGACAGTCTCCAAAAGAAACCTAGCACAACACAGGACAGCAGGGCAATGCGGATAAAAGCTGAGCAAGACAGAGTAAAACCCTGCTAAGGAAAAGCCCTGCTAGGCATAAGGAAAAGCAGTGACAACCAGGGCCTGGAAAAGGAAAGCACGGCCTGTAAAAACACATCAGATAGGTCCAAAAGGAAAACAAAAGAATGTAATGATCATTTAAAGAAAAATAAATAAAAAAATAATAATAACAATAAAAAAAAAAAGATGCAAAGCATGTCCAGAAAAGGCAAAACATAGCAAGGCAAAGCAGAGCAGAGCGAAGCTAAACAAAGGCAAGCATGGCCCTATAAAGCAAAACAAAGCACGGCGAGGGAAGGCAAAGCTGAGCAAAGGAAAGTAGCACCAGGAAAAGCAAAGCAGTGCCAGGAAAGAGAAAGAAGTCAAAGTAAATAAATAAATAAAAAAAGAACAACAAAAAAAAAAAAAAAAAAACACCAATAAAAAGCACAACAAAGCGAAAAAGTTTGAGGTAAGGCAAATCAGAGCAGGGTGAAGAGAAGCTAAGCAGAGCAGAGAAGGAAAAGCAAAGCAATGCCAGGAATACAAAGCAAGGCAAAGCAAAGCAAAGCAAAGCATGGCCAGGCAAGGCAAAGCAGAACAAAAGAAAGTAGCAAAAGGAAAAGCAAAGCAGTGCCAGGAATACAAAGTAAAGCAAAACAAAGGTAAGCATGACCAGAAACTGGAAGTGAGAGCAGGAGCAGGCGAGGCAAAAGAGAGCAAGGCAAAGGTAAAAAAAGGCAAGCATGGCCCCGTAAAGCAATACAAAGCACGGCCAAGGAAGGCAAAGCTGAGCAAAGGAAAGTAGCACCAGGAGAAGCAAAGCATAACCAGGGAAGACAAAGCAAACAAAGGAAAGCAAAGCAGTTTGAGGCGAGGCAAGGCAAAGCACAGCACGGGTAGGAAAAGCAAAGCAGTGCCAGGTCTATAAAGCAGAGCTAAACCAAGGAAAGCATGGCCAGGGAAGGGAAAGCTGAGCAAGTCAAAGCAGAGCAAGGGAACGTAGCACAAGGAAAAGCAAAGCATTTTCAGGAAAGCAAAAGCAAAGCAGTCTGAGGCAAAGCTGGGGCAAGAACAGCAGAGGAAAGGAGATATGGGAAAACAAAACTGTGCCAGCAAGAGCAAAGCAAAGCGGAGTAAGGCAAAACAAAAAGAAGCAAAGCAAACGTAAGGAGCTTGCGGCTAGCCCAGTAAAACCAGTGGGACAGTCTCCAAAAGAAACCTAGCACAGCACAGGAGAGCAGAGCAATGCGGATAAAAGCTGAGCAAGACAGAGTAAAACCCTGCTAAGGAAAAGACCGAGCGGCATAAGGAAAAGCAGTGACAACCAGGGCCTGGAAAAGGAAAGCACGGTCTGTAAAAACACATCAGATAGGTCCAAAAGGAAAACAAAAGAATGCAATGAACATTTAAAGGAAAAAAAAAAAAAAAAAGAATAAATAATAATAATAATAAAAGAAATAGATGCAAAGCATGTCCAGAAAAGGCAAAACATAGCAAGGCAAAGCAGAGCAGAGCAAAGCTAAACAAAGGCAAGCATGGCCCCGTAAAGCAAAACAAAGCACGGCCAGGGAAGGCAAAGCTGTGCAAAGGAAAGTAGCACCAGGAAAAGCAAAGCAGTGCCAGGAAAGAGAAAGAAGTCAAAGTAAATAAATAAATAAAAAAAGAACAACAACAACAAAAAAAAAAAAACACCAATAAAAAGCACAACAAAGCGAAAAAGTTTGAGGTAAGGCAAATCAGAGCAGGGTGAAGAGAAGCTAAGCAGAGCAGAGAAGGAAAAGCAAAGCAATGCCAGGAATACAAAGCAAGGCAAAGCAAAGCAAAGCAAAGCATGGCCAGGCAAGGCAAAGCAGAACAAAAGAAAGTAGCAAAAGGAAAAGCAAAGCAGTGCCAGGAATACAAAGTAAAGCAAAACAAAGGTAAGCATGGCCGGAAACTGGAAGTGAGAGCAGGAGCAGGTGAGGCAAAAGAGAGCAAGGCAAAGGTGAAAAAAGGCAAGCATGGCCCCGTAAAGCAATACAAAGCATGGCCAGGGAAGGCAAAGCTGAGCAAAGGAAAGTAGCACCAGGAAATGCAAAGCAGTGCTGGGAAAGAGAAAGAAAAAAAATATTAATGAAAAAAAATAAAAACAAACAAACAAACAAAAAATAAATAAAACCACAACAAAGCGAAAAAGTTCAAGGTAAGGCAAATCAGAGCAGGGTTAAGAGAAGCTAAGCAGAGCAGAGAAGGAAAAGCAAAGCAATGCCAGGAATACAAAGCAAAGCAAAGCAAAGCATGGCCAGGCAAGGCAAAGCAGAACAAAAGAAAGTAGCAAAAGGAAAAGCAAAGCAGTGCCAGGAATACAAAGTAAAGCAAAACAAAGGTAAGCATGGCCGGAAAATGGAAATGAGAGCAGGAGCAGGTGAGGCAAAAAAGAGCAAGGCAAAGGTAAAAAAAGGCAAGCGTGGCCCCGTAAAGCAAAACAAAGCACGGCCAGGGAAGGCAAAGCTGAGCAAAGGAAAGTAGCACCAGGAAAAGCAAAGCATAACTAGGAAAGATAAAGCAAACAAAGGAAAGCAAAGCAGTTTGAGGCGAGGCAAGGCAAAGCACAGCACGGGTAGGAAAAGCAAAGCAGTGCCAGGTCTATAAAGCAGAGCTAAACCAAGGAAAGCATGGCCAGGGAAGGCAAAGCAGAGCAAGGAAAAGCAAAGCAAAGGAAAGTAGCACAAGGAAATGCAAAGTATGTTCAGGAGAGAAAGAGCAAAACACTCTGAGGCAAAGCAGGGGCAAGAACAGCAGAGGAAAGGAGGTATGGAAAAGCAAAACTGTGCCAGCAAGAGCAAAGCAAAGCGGAGCGAGGCAAAACAAAGAGAAGCAAAGCGAACGTAGCGAGCTGTTGGCCAGCCCTCCTTTGGGTTCCAAGTGTCTGTGGGGGAGACCGGAGGGCCTCCATGTTGTGTACAGGTGGCAGCCGGAAATGGACAGTGGCTGGACCCTGATCGCCCACTCCTCAGCCTTCTTCACAGCTCCTAGTCCACTGTGACAGCCGGCAAGAACCATGTCTTGCTTTAGCTGGTTTTATATATCTATATACATTTTGTTGTTGTTTGTTGTGGATTTCTTCCACCGTAGTTGTGGGAATCATGTAGTTACTTATTCTCGTTGAAATTCTCACTGAACACTATCACCACACGAGTAGAAGTTAGGGGTCCCCTGGCGGCTCGCCGCATGACTAGGGACAAAGAATGGACCATGTCGGGCGGCCAGGCCTGCTGCACCCGGCCTCCAGTTCCGAGGGGACAGTGGCTGGGCTGCGGGGAGGCCAAGTTCTGTGTCTGACAGTTTATGCGTTCAGAAATTTACCATTCGACTCAGCAGCAAAATCAGTGAGACGGTCTCCAAAGGAAGCCTAGCACGGCACAGGAGAGCAGAGCAATGTGGATGAAAGCTGAGCGAGACAAGGAAAAGCCCTGCTAGGCATAGGGAAAAGCAGTGACAACCAGGGCCTGGAAAAGCAAAGCACGGCCAGTAAAAACACATCAGATAGGTCCAAAAGGAAAACAAATCATGCAAGGAACATGAAAAAAAAAAAATTAAAAAAAAAAAAAAAAAAAGAATAAAAGATGAAAGGCAAAGCAAAGCAAAGCAAAGCAGAGCAAAGCAAAGCTAAAGAAAGGAAAAAATAGCCTGAAACAGCAAACGAAAGCAAGGCCAGGGAAGGCAAAGCAGAGCTAAGGAAAGTAGCAAAAGGAAAAGCAAAGCATAACCAGGAAATGCAAAGCAAGCAAAGGAAAAGCAAAGCACTTTGAGGCAAGGCAAAGCACAGCATGGGTAGGAAAAGCAAACCAGTGCCAGGTCTATAAAGCAAAGCTAAACCAAGGAAAGCATGGCCTGATAAAGCAAAGGAAAGCATGGCCAGGGAAGGCAAAGCAGAGCAAGGAAAAGCAAAGCAAAGGAAAGTAGCACAAGGAAATGCAAAGTATGTTCAGGAGAGAAAGAGCAAAACACTCTGAGGCAAAGCAGGGGCAAGAACAGCAGAGGAAAGGAGGTATGGAAAAGCAAAACTGTGCCAGCAAGAGCAAAGCAAAGCGGAGCGAGGCAAAACAAAGAGAAGCAAAGCGAACGTAGCGAGCTGGCGGCCAGCCCTCCTTTGGGTTCCAAGTGTCTGTGGGGGAGACCGGAGGGCCTCCATGTTGTGTACAGGTGGCAGCCGGACTTGGACAGTGGCTGGACCCTGATCGCCCACTCCTCAGCCTTCTTCACAGCTCCTAGTCCACTGTGACAGCCGGCAAGAACCATGTCTTGCTTTAGCTGGTTTTATATATCTATATACATTTTGTTGTTGTTTGTTGTGGATTTCTTCCACCGTAGTTGTGGGAATCATGTAGTTACTTATTCTCGTTGAAATTCTCACTGAACACTATCACCACACGAGTAGCAGTTAAGGGTCCCCTGGCGGCTCGCCGCATGGCTAGGGACAAAGAATGGACCATGTCGGGCGGCCAGGCCTGCTGCACCCGGCCTCCAGTTCCGAGGGGACAGTGGCTGGGCTGCGGGGAGGCCAAGTTCTGTGTCTGACGGTTTATGCGTTCAGAAATTTACCAACCGACTCAGCAGCAAAATCAGTGAGACAGTCTCCAAAGGAAGCCTAGCACGGCACAGGAGAGCAGAGCAATGCGGATGAAAGCTGAGCGAGACAAAGCAAAGCCCTGCTAGGGAAAAGACCTAGCGGCATAAGGAAAAGCAGTGACAACCAGGGCCTGGAAAAGCAAAGCACGGCCAGAGAAAACACAAGAAAAAGATATAAAAGGAAAATATAAAGCATGGAATGAACATCAAATAAATAAAAAATAATAATAATAATAATAATAAAAAAATGCAAAGCATGACCAGGAAAGGCATAGCATAGCAGAACAAAGTAGAGGAAAGCAAAGGTAAACAAAGGAAAGCATGGCCCCGTAAAGCAAAAAAAAAAAAAAAAGCAAGGCCAGGGAGGGCAAAGCTGAGCAAAGGAAAGTAACACCAGGTAAAGCAAAGCATAACGAGGGAAGACAAAGCAAGCAAAGGACAGCAAAGCACTTTGAGGCAAGGCAAAGCACAGCATGGTTTGGAAAAGCAATGCAGTGCCAGGTCTGTAAACCAAGGAAAGCATGGCCTGATAAAGCAAAACAAAGCAAGGCCAGGGAAGGCAAAGCACAGGAAGGCAAAGCAGAGCAAAGGAAAGTAGTACCAGGAAATGCAAAGCAGTGCTGGGAAAGAGAAAGAAAAAAAATATTAATGAAAAAAAATAAAAACAAACAAACAAACAAAAAATAAATAAAACCACAACAAAGCGAAAAAGTTCAAGGTAAGGCAAATCAGAGCAGGGTTAAGAGAAGCTAAGCAGAGCAGAGAAGGAAAAGCAAAGCAATGCCAGGAATACAAAGCAAAGCAAAGCAAAGCATGGCCAGGCAAGGCAAAGCAGAACAAAAGAAAGTAGCAAAAGGAAAAAGAAAGTAGCAAAAGGAAAAGCAAAGCAGTGCCAGGAATACAAAGTAAAGCAAAACAAAGGTAAGCATGGCCGGAAAATGGAAATGAGAGCAGGAGCAGGTGAGGCAAAAAAGAGCAAGGCAAAGGTAAAAAAAGGCAAGTGTGGCCCCATAAAGCAAAACAAAGCACGGCCAGGGAAGGCAAAGCTGAGCAAAGGAAAGTAGCACCAGGAAAAGCAAAGCATAACTAGGAAAGATAAAGCAAACAAAGGAAAGCAAAGCAGTTTGAGGCGAGGCAAGGCAAAGCACAGCACGGGTAGGAAAAGCAAAGCAGTGCCAGGTCTATAAACCAAAGGTAAACCAAGGAAAACATGGCCAGGGAAGGGAAAGCTGAGCAAGTCAAAGCAGAGCAAGGGAACGTAGCACAAGGAAAAGCAAAGCATTGCCAGGAAAGAAACAGCAAAAGAATCTGAGGCAAAGCAAAGCAAAGCTGGGGCAAGAACAGCAGAGGAAAGGAGGTATGGAATAGCAAAACCGTGCCAGCAAGAGCAAAGCAAAGCGGAGCAAGGCAAAACAAAGAGAAGCAAAGCAAACGTAGCGAGCTGGCGGCCAGCCCTCCTTTGGGTTCCAAGTGTCTGTGAGGGGGAGACCGGAGGGCTCCATGTTGTGTGCAGGTGGCAGCCAGACTTGGACAGTGGCTGGACCCTGATCGCCCACTCCTCAGCCTTCTTCACAGCTCCTAGTCCACTGTGACACCGGGCAAGAACCATGTCTTGCTTTAGCTGGTTTTATATATCTATATACATTTTGTTGTTGTTGTTGTTGTGGATTTCTTCCACCGTAGTTGTGGAAATCATGTAGTTACTTACTGTCTTTGAGAACCTCACACACACAACTAGCAGTGTGGCCCACCTGGCAGCTCTCCGCATGGCTAGGGACAAAGTATGGACCATATGGGGCGGCCAGGCCTGCTGCCCCCACGCGCCGGTTCCGAGGGGACAGTGGCTGGGCTGCGGGGAGGCCAAGTTCTGTGTCTGACGGTTTATGCGTTCATAAATTTACCAACCGACTCCGCAGCAAAATCAGTGAGACAGTCTCCAAAAGAAGCCAAGCACGGCACAGGAGAGCAGAGCAATGTGGATGAAAGCTGAGCGAGACAAGGAAAAGCCCTGCTAGGCATAGGGAAAAGCAGTGACAACCAGGGCCTGGAAAAGGAAAGCACGGCCTGTAAAAACACATCAGACAGGTCCAAAATGAAAACAAATCATGCAAGAAACATGAAAAAAATAATAATAATAATAAAAAAAAAGAATAAAAGATGAAAGCCAAAGTAAATCAAAGCAGAGCAAAGGAAAGCATGGCCAGGGAAGGCAAAGCAGAACAAAGAAAGGTAGCACAAGGAAAAGCAAAGCATTTTCAGGAAAGCAAAAGCAAAGCAATCTGAGGCAAAGCTGGGCCAAGAACAGCAGAGGAAAGGAGGTAGGAAAAAGCAAAACTGTGCCAGCAAGAGCAAAGCAAAGCGGAGCAAGGCAAAACAAAGAGAAGCAAAGCAAACGTAGCGAGCTGGAGGCCAGCCCTCCTTTGAGTTCCAAGTGCCTGTTGGGGGGAGACCGGAGGGCTCTCATGTTGTGTACAGGTGGCAGCCAGACTTGGACAGTGGCTGGACCCTGATCACCCCCTCCTCAGCCTTCTTCACAGCTCCTAGTCCACTGTGACAGCCGGCAAGAACCATGTCTTGCTTTAGCAGGTTTTATATATGTATTTACATTTTGTTGTTGTCTGTTGTGTATTTCTCCCACCATAGTTGTGGGAATCATGTAGTTAAGGGAAATCGGAGCAGGGATAAGAGAAGCTAAGCAGAGCAGAGAAGGAAAAGCAAAGCAATGCCTGGAATACAAAGCAAGGCAAAGGAAAGCATGGCCAGGGAAGGCAAAGCAGAGCAAGGAAAAGCAAAGCAAAGGAAAGTAGCACAAGGAAATGCAAAGTATTTCCAGGAGAGAAAGAGCAAAACACTCTGAGGCAAAGCTGGGGCAAGAACAGCAGAGGAAAGGAGGTATGGAAAAGCAAAACTGTGCCAGCAAGAGCAAAGCAAAGCGGAGCAAGGCAAAACAAAGAGAAGCAAAGCAAACGTAGCGAGCTGGCGGCCAGCCCTCCTTTGGGTTCCAAGTGCCTGTTGGGGGGAGACCGGAGGGCCTCCATGTTGTGTACAGGTGGCAGCCGGACTTGGACAGTGGTTGTACCCTGATCGCCCACTCCTCAGCCTTCTTCACAGCTCCTAGTCCACTGTGACAGCCGGCAAGAACCATGTCTTGCTTTAGCTGGTTTTATATATCTATATACATTTTGTTGTTGTCTGTTGTGTATTTCTTCCACCGTAGTTGTGGGAATCATGTAGTTACTTATTCTCATTGAAATTGTCACTGAACACTATCACCACACGAGCAGCAGTTAGGGGTCCCCTGGCAGCTCGCCGCATGGCTGGGGACAAAGAATGGACCATGTCGGGCGGCCAGGCCTGCTGCACCCAGCCTCCAGTTCCGAGGGGACAGTGGCTGGGCTGCGGGGAGGCCAAGTTCTGTGTCTGACGGTTTATGCGTTCAGAAATTTACCAACCGACTCAGCAGCAAAATCAGTGAGACAGTCTCCAAAGGAAGCCTAGCACGGCACAGGAGAGCAGAGCAATGCGGATGAAAGCTGAGCGAGACAAAGCAAAGCCCTGCTAGGGAAAAGACCTAGCGGCATAAGGAAAATCAATGACAAGCAAGGCCTGGAAAAGCAAAGCACGGCCAGA